>NC_092646.1:43793811-44033811 GCF_039555335.1 Amphiura filiformis
TTGTTTCCAAGTGTTCGGATACTTTTTTGGCGCAGCATTTACTTACAGATATTACTGTCTTGCGTTCCGTCTAGACGTAAGGTGTTGGTGAAAAAAAATGGGTTAACAATAGGCTATTATTCACCCAGGGTGACAGAAAAAAGGGGAGAATTATCAAAAAAATGATGACAAATTGTGAATGAAATTGAATTTTTTTTGCTCTTCAGTTTTTCAAACCAGGCAAAAAAAATTGGATCAACAAATCACAACTTCCGTCGGCAAAAAAATATTTCCGTCGGTACATTTACAAGTTGTGCCCCCTCGGTTCAAAAATCCTGGCTACGCCACTGAAAATCTCCCAATCAAAACCGGCATATGTTGTTATAGTGTTATTTACTATAGAGACTGGAATGGAACTTGCACACATCAAGATGTTCCAGCAGTGCAAGTCCTGTCCTGCAGATCCATGACAAAGGTTTTGCTCGGTATACTAAGGGCTGATGGCTTGGCACGTTGGTTTCAACATCTTATACCAACAGTTCCTGGTCTGCAAGAAGGGAGTAGCCACTACTGTAATGTGATTTACTGACTTCCCTGATTTCAACAGTTGCTGCACTGGAAAGGGAGGGTTCCCGGGAACAAAGCGCTCAACCCACCACCGCCCGTCACAAGTCGGGGGCAGTGCAGCAGAATGTTAGATTGATGGAACTGTTGGAACAGGATTTATAATATGTCTACCTGGGCTTGACACAGCAAACAACAACTTGCTTCATCTGTACACGTCCTTAAAAAACGTCGATTGCAGATCAAGCCAGGAAGCAGCCACTCCACGGCTATGAAATTTAACTCAATCCTTAAAATACTAAAATTGAAAAAAAAAGATGAGGCCATATCAATGTAGTGCAAGTTGGTGTGTTATAAACAGTGTATGTAATGCAATGTGCAAAAGCATTACTACCTTTCTAGTTTTTATCACGAACAGTTTTTCAACTACCTAATTTATAATATAAATTAATATAATACTACATTTTGAATACCTCTCATTCTGTTCATTAATCATTTTTTGTGATATCTAACGCATTTCTATAATATACATGTATATGCTGAATATGTACAACACAATACAGTACCATTGAAATGCCTCACTACAAAAATGGCATGTCAAACGACTGCGTTAAATTAGGGTCGTCATGGAAACCTATCAATCTTGGCGAGCAGGATTATTACCAAGTCCGTTATATTACAAGAACACCAATGTGAGAATGAAAAGGCAAGTAATATACGTTTATTTACAGCTTGCTGCTAACCTTTCATTCCAAAGAATGCACAATTTTACAGATCCGAATTTGAAATTAGAAGTGAAAATTTAATGCTTGACAGTTTAAATGTTTAGATTATTTATTTATTTTTTTGTTATTTATTATTTATTTATTTATTTTTTATTCATTTATTTTTTATTCATTTATTTTTTATTCATTTATTTATTTATTTATTTATTTATTTATTTATATTATTTATTTATATTTATTTATTTATTTATTTATTTATTTATTTATTTATTTACTTGCTTATTTATTTATTTATTGAACTTTCTCTACAACACAATCAAGCATTTTAATTTTATCATGACAATCTGTTATCAAAATACACTAAAAAGACATATAATTTGGAAACAATACAGTAAACAAAGTGTAAGGAGTTAAGGTGACTAGGCTCAAACATAAACAACATAAAACAAATAACATGCAGCATTATAACAAATAATTGCATACATTGAATGTAGGTTTAATAAAAATACATTCGGGGGGAAATACATACATAAGATCTACATAAAAGATATTAGAAAACAAAATGCGCATCAAAGTTGACAAAAACCGTAGATCGTAATTTCAGTCAACACCCAGCAAACACAAAACGTTTTCGACATCATTCACAAAAAGTTATAAAAGGTTGTCAGAAAACGTTTAAATGCCGGGTTGTATAAAGGGTACATTAATGGTATAAAACGTTTTCATAACATTAAAAACATTTGTTGGTAATTTACTGAACAGCAAACACAAATGTTTTACAGAAAACATTTAAATTTCTGGTTATATAAAGGGTATAAAAACGTTTTAATAACATTCCAAAAACACTTTTGAAAACTTGGCACAAATCATTCTAAACAGAATGTTATTTTGGGGTTGAAAAAATATTTTGCAATAAATGTTTGCCAAAATATATTTACAATAACGTTTTTAAAATGTTTTTACGACCTTTATATAACCCGACATTTAAATGTTATTAAAACGTTTTGTAAAAAACATTTTAAGAACATTTCTTTGTTTGCTGGGTGCAAATTTTTAACATAATTAAGTGTTGACAAAATATTTGGCCAAAAATGTTTGCAAAAATAGTTTACAATGACATTTCGAAAACATTTAAAAAATATTGTTGTAGTGTGTTTTCATACAAAACGTTTTAAAACGATTTCATGACCTTTATATAACCCGACATTTTAATGTTATTATAACGTTTTTATCTAAACCAAAACCCAAAATATAACTTATTTAAAACGTTTTTGTGTTTGCTGGGCACAGACCATAAATGTACAAAGGCTCAAACAATACAGGAAAACAGTTATAAGTTAACATTATTGCAAATAGACCTACACCAATAAACACATTGTATAGGGTGGACCTTACAACAGATGCATTAAATCACTGAGATTAAATCTTGCCTGTATCCACGTTCAGGTAGACTTTAATGTTTTAAAACCACTAGCCTACTACAGTACGATAAATTGGATAAAATAAATGCTGAAATATTTTGAGACAAGTAAGAAATTAATTTGCTTTGTAACCAAAGCTTAAATCATGTTTTTTTATAAAAAGTGGGTAATGGTGAATCCAACGGACAAGGACACAGAAAACATCAAGGATCAATAAATGATACAACAGGATACCTTGAATATGTACAACAGGAAAGAAAACGAGCAAAGTACATCAACTTGATGTGGGGAAACAAGTAAAATACAGACTAGACAATATGCAGGGGTGGGGCAAAATTAGCAAATGTAGGCATAGGAAGTAGGTAAAGTTCAATAGCCAAAAATTACCAGTTCCAAGGCTCACAAAAGTGCTAAACCTGCAAAAACAACAAGGATCAATAATCACCTCAGTATTTTACATTGGACTAACATGAAAATAATAATCCACCTTCTTGTAAATATTGATGTAGTACTATTCTTGTTATCCACTTGACAATGAATGCAGACAAGATCAATAAAAATGAATAATATGAAAATCCGATCACTATCTGCTATATACTTGGGAATCTGACATCTTAAATATTCATGTCTTGCATTCCAAGCACCATTATGGTATTGTAAGTGTATTAATATATAATGTGCAACCTGCATTAAACTCAAGTTTATTCAACATTTAAATGTATGTTAAATGTAAAATGAAGGAATTAAAATGATACACATTTTTTTAGTTTTCTCAAAATCACTTTCCATGGACTTGGGTGGGTTTTGTATTCATGTATTCAATTAATCTCAGTACCGGTTTTGATTTCTGTTGAATCATCAGAATCAACTAGGCTGAATGCAGCCGAACCCGGCGCAAACCTATCCGCACTTAGATTGTAACAGCCACCAATTATCTGTGCAGCTCCACAAATTCCATTGGATGAAGGAAGTTTTTGATAACCAACAAATAACCAAAACAATCTTTTAAAAAACCGAATGAAAACCATCGTTTTCACCAAATATTTGGTTTTCAAAACTGCAATAAGAACACAATGTGCATTAGAACTTTTCAAGATGTTGGTTTTGCATAACAGTGACCAATAGACTAGAGGGGTGAAACCCCGAAGTTGCCTTTGAGAAAGGGCGTTTTGATTTTCGTATTTGGGTGGCAAGTTCTTTCATTTGATTGGTCAGTAGTTGCGATGCAACCCGCCTAGAAACTGAAACCAAGACTAATTACAATTTAGGACAATCAACGAGAGAAATATGGAACATGACTTTGGACAGGGTTTATAAGATAACAAAGATTATTGGATAGGGTTATGTTTCACCTTATTCTGAACAGACTATAAGAAACTGGAAAACTTGAAACGACCCATTGTAATGGAACACAAATACTGTCATGTGCAACGCGCGGACGGTGTTTCAATAACGAAAGTGGTTAAAAAAATTAATTGTAATAAAATGAACCTTTCAATAAAAGGGATATTCTACTAAATATAGATATGAATATTTGAGTATGTCATCTACAATCCTAATTAAATACAAAGGCTTTAATGGGTGATTAATACTGGTTTTCATATTGTTCTTAATTGAATTCCACAGTTTACACATGAGTAGATTTGGTCTCTTAATTGACCTTTTCGGTAAATCCCATAAGCCTTTGCGAGTAGACCTAGGATATCGTCATTTGACGTCACGCCGATGCGCACATCTTTACTGTGCACTTCACGGCTTTGAAATGCGCAGTAACGATGTTCACTAAACGATGTGTTCATCGGCGTGACGCCAAATGACGATATCTCAGGTCTACCCTCAAAGGCTTATGGGATTTACCGGAAAAGTCAATACACTCCATACTGTGCCATTTGTCATGTCGCCACTGAGTGGTTGTTTTTGAAATTAGTGGGGGGTTAAATACCGGGGTTAGAAATTAAGAGTTAGCTAATAGTGGTGGTTAATATGGCACTTAAGTGGTTATTTAAATTATAAAAAAAACACATCTTAGGGTGTGGCATTTCAATGGATTCAAATTTGTATATTTGCAATTCTGCAGGACTAGCAGTTTCTGATTTGGCCGAAATTACTTTATCATATTTTGAACAACATTTCAAAAGGCCGGTTGAACCGAATTTGAATTTCTTTGAGCCACTTCAAAAAACTTTTAGAAATAAGAAAAATGATCACACAGCTAAATGTTAGGCTATTATCACCTCAAATATAAGACCATTGAAATTTCTATGGAAATAGACGGCTGCTTTTGGCCAGAACGCACACAAATAGGCTATTTAACCTGGCTTGAGCATTTTGTTTGAGCTTGGTCCCAGCAGGACCCAAGTGTATCTGTACCGTATGACTTCAGGTATTCCAAAAGGGTAGGCTAAACACGATGGGTGAGAGAGATTTAATGTCGTAATGATATTTCAAAGGGCTTTCCCCTTTCCACTGTAAAGATTCCAGTTGACAGTGTATGGGCGATGACAATGAAGAAGGTACACATGTTGGTGTGTGTGTTCTTACATCATCAGACGAACTAGTAATTTAAAATAAAACACATGCAATGTAATGTAATGTAATGAAATGTGATGTAATGTAGCCTATGTAATGTAATGTAATGTGATGTAATGTAATGTAGCCTATGTAATGTAATGTAATGTAATGAAATGTGATGTAATGTAGCCTATGTAATGTAATGTAATGTGATGTAATGTAATGTAATGTAATGTGATGTAATGTAGCCTATGTAATGTAATGTAATGTAATATAATGTAATGTAATGTAATGCAATGCAATGCAATGCAATGCAATGCAATGCAATGCATGCAATGTAATGTAATGTAATGTAATGTAATGTAATGTAATGTAATGAAATGTGATGTAATGTAGCCTATGTAATGTAATGTAATGTGATGTAATGTAATGTAATGTGATGTAATGTAATGTAGCCTATGTAATGTAATGTAATGTAATGAAATGTGATGTAATGTAGCCTATGTAATGTAATGTAATGTGATGTAATGTAATGTAATGTAATGTGATGTAATGTAGCCTATGTAATGTAATGTAATGTAATATAATGTAATGTAATGTAATGCAATGCAATGCAATGCAATGCAATGCATGCAATGTAATGTAATGTAATGTAATGTAATGTAATGTAATGTAATGTAATGTAATGTAATGTCGTATAACAAATCTTATAAATATAATATAAAGCGCACTCCGCCTGCAAGGACATTCTAAGCACAGTACAAGCGCCGACAAGCACGAAAACCAATAACGTTTTACAGTTCAACCTTGTGTTTGTATAGCTCAAATATGAAACTGAAATCCAAATATTGCACAAAGCGGAATAAATGTCGGGAGCATTTTGTATGGATGCAATCATGTGCTGTTTCTGTTGTCATCTTCAACGTTAATTATAATCTAGAATAATATTAATTGGCAATGCAAAGCTTTATTGAAGGCACCTCATTTTAGGTGATCAGTTCGCGTAAATATAGACGTCAACGTCCAAAGATAAGATATAACAAGTAAATTATTGACTTTCCCAATTCTTGCACGTGGCAGGGTCTATCTTTACACAACCTGCTATATTAAAATAATTAAGAACTATAACACACGTTCATGTTTATCATGTATTGATGGTTTGTACACAGAAGATACAAAGGTCAGTTCACAAAAACGTTTCAGAACTAAATGATCAACTCCAAAAGCTTCCAAAAACGTGAATAATCTACTAAGTCGTGTATTCCTGTATAATGTTGAATATTAACAATCAACTAACATACCAGATTGGGTTGTTCCATTTAAAATCCACATACCCCTGTGGAAGATTTTGGAAATATCTTCCACAGGGGAGTATGAATTTCAAATGGAATGAGCACATTACCCAACTTTATTTTGAATCTCACCCGCTCTCTGTGGAAACTCAAAGGGTGTTCATGTGTTCATTCCATTTGAGAATTCATACTCGGCTTTAATATTTATTGCTACTGAGAACACATGGCAGAGTGCAAGACCATCGTAAGTGATACTTTTGGCAAATTTTAGAAGTTGATGAACTTCTTGCGAAAGAAGTTTTTACCATTCAATGCCTTTGATTTATGCCACAACACAACAATGTAGAGAGAGATATAAATCAATAAGGCAATTTGTAAATGGCGCGACATTGAAAATCGGTTGCTGCATGGCTTTCAAACGCCGGAAAAAGACATCTTTCTGTCTACGTGTAACATATTATATTCTATGTATTTCGTAGTCAACCTATTACTTTTTCTCCAGTTTATATGAATTTTTACTGAGTGTCTGTCAAGCCCTTTTGCTTCTATCTTCTTTTTATTTTTCTGCCAAGAGATTTCGATTCATATGGAAAGGTTTGGATACAAAAACGATTCTCTAATAAACGCATCTATGCACAGTTTCCACCTTGATACACCTGAGCACACAATTTCGTCTAAGCAGCAGTACCTTGTAGAGAACACAGCCTGTGTTTACTCTACACGGTTGATTGCATAGCATCATAAGAGCTATGTGAGCTTCTAGCTGGAAAATAGGCATCTGTGATTAGTTTTTGTCAAAACCTCAAGTGTTCCCTTCATCCAATCAGAAATTTTTTTTATATCGAACGAAAGCTAATAATACTTCCCGCTAAAACACTTTTTTTTCATTAGGTCTACAGATGACGCAATTTAATGTTTATAGCAAGGCGAATGTGGTAAATATGTTGAAATCAACCTATTCACTCACAATTTTTGACCAAAATATAGGTTTTAAAAGTCAAAACTTCAGTCAAGTGATACTTACAATATTTTTCAAATTTTATGTCACTAAATGAAAGAGCACACTTATATTGTCCATATACTAGCTCCATTTTAATGAGCAATGGCAATTCTGTTTAAATTGCAAATCTTGTGCAAAAAGTTACTATTTTCTCCTGTTTTGTCGAACGCTTGTAAATTCAATGAAGTTAACTATGATTTTGCTAAAGAGCGCAATACAAATTGATATGTCTAGGACCTGAACAGCTGATAATCTGGTAATCTGTATTATTTATCTCTATACGTGTTGTTTCAGATTCAGATTTTACAATAAGTCAACTGATTTGATCAGGGGGTTACTTCCATATGAGGATGTTTATAGTTTATTAAATTGTCAGTTGTAAATACGATTACAACTTTAAAACAAGCGTAACTTAACCAAGGTCATCTCCATGAATGCACGTAGCTTTCAGCTGCAGGGTGCACAATAGTAATACATTTCCCTATACTTTGTGTACAAAATGGCCTCTATTCAAATGGCTCTACCTACCTTACGAAGCGACTCAATTTTTCAAAGTGATGTTTTCCTGACTGACAAACAAACAAGCAAGTAAACAAACTAAATTAAATATATTGGTGACCATTGAATTTTCGAGCTACCGGACCACAAATGCAATACACTTTTTTCACCCAATTTTCGAAATAGAAGCACTTGTGATTTTACCTAGAAGCAGCCGGTTTGAGAAATACATGAAAAATCTGAAAAGCCCAGAATCTTTTCCAATCTTGGCAGATGCTTAGATTCAAGCCTACATTTATTACCTGGCACAAATTTTCCCCAAACTTTGCACAATTTTTTTGGTTTTTAATATTGATTTATAGGTTAAACACCGCAGATCAGGACGGAATCCCACAAGAGACATTATTTGGTGATGTGAAATCTCCAACGTAAATGGTTAGGGTTTTCTTCCATATGGAAAGGTTCGATAGTTTATTAACCCTAGAACTGCTGTATGTATGTAACATCTGCGTTTGTTTTTGCACAATAGATCGATTGTGACTGAAACACCGCTAGCGAAGCAAGTGAAAAGAAAAGAAATATTAGCTGATTTCTATTTTAGGGTAATTTCAACCGCGCACAAATTAAAAACAAAACAAACAAAAAACAACAACACAAAAACACCGCCCAACCGAAAGATTCGCCCCCCCCCCGTAGAATAGTGTTTTGTTTCGTCGCCTAAGACAAGCCAACTTTATTAGTCTTTCAATAGTTTATATTAATATTCCTATAGTCCATCCTTTTTCTCAGTTATTTTCTGCGATCGTAAGCATTCTTGGAATTCCAAGATGAAAACGATTGCCTTGACAGTTAATACTATTAATGTATTGCTTGACAGGTGTTTTCAACTTTACCTTTAATTCGACTATTGATGTCACTTCTTGTTTATTTCTTTTATTTCGCTTAACGGGAGCGTTTTCGAGGAACTTCCTTGTCGTCAGCCGATGTTGTTAGCTCTTTTTTCGGAAACGGCTAGAAATCAATTTATAGATTAGTATTTCTTTTCTTTTTTATAACGGGTTACCTTTTACTGTCAGATATGTCCCCTTTTAATTCTGAGCCAAACAACTAAGGTAAAGCAAAGAAAGTTGGAATTTACTACCAGCGCCGATGTCGCCAATGCTTATCACTCCGTCGGTCATGCTACGGCACGATCCTTTGATGTGTGCATAACCGTCTGAATAATATTGCGTGCGCGATAACCTTTCATTTCCGGGGTTGGCAGACGGAGGTATTTTGGTGTGATACAATTATTGAAACACGTCAAGTTGAACCGTAAATGGTTTTTGAAACGAACAAGTTTGAGCGATGTTTTCTCAAATCTTCTAACAAGTCGAAGGCAATCACTGCCAAATTCGCTTTTTATCACGTTTATATAGAATTCTAGATATATATCTATCATGATATATGAATTATATAAAATTGTAGATTGTAGTCCGAAAATTCTGATTTTGTTAAGGTCATCCAGTCTGACGTCATCTGATCAGGTTGGTCTCTAGCCGTTTCCAAGAAAAACATCAGAGCTAACAACATCGGCTGACGATGAGGAAGTTCCTCGAAAGCGCTCCCGCTAAATCTAAATAAAGTAGTACTGTGTTGAATTATCGTAATCAACCAAATACTTTTTTTCATTTTATATGAATTTTTCAGATTGTCTGTCAAGCCCTTTTGCTTCTATCTTCTTGTCTTGGTCATTTTCCTGTCACAAGAATTCGAGTTCTCGGGTAAATCTACGTGTTGTTTCGGATTCAGATTATACAATGTAAGTTAATTGATTTGATAAGTCAATTGATTTGATCATGGATTTTCTCCCACATGAGGATGTTCGAAAGTTTATAAAATTGTCAGCTGTAAATTTGACTATAACTTTAAAACAAGCTATAACTTAACCATGGCCATCTACAGAAACACTGACTGAATGCGCCTAGCTTTCGTCTTTAAAGACCAAACGAATTTTGTATATATTTCAAAAGCACATTTCCATTAACAAGTACAAAACAAACAAACAAAAAACCATTATATCTATTACTTACATGGCATAGGCCTATTAAGCAAACTTTATACTTTTGAATAGTTTATATTGATCATTTCGATTGTCAATATCGCAATTAGTTTCCCCTCGAAAGAAAGTTCCTGGAATTCCAAGGTGAAACTATCACCTGAACAGATAATAATCTATTATGTGTTGTTTCAGATTGTACAAAATAAGTCAATTGGTTTTATAAGGGTTTTCGTCCATACGAAGATGTTCGATAGTTTATTAAATTGTCGGTTATCAGGTTATATAAGCGGGTTAACATGGTTAAGCGAGTTATTAGTTTAAAACAAGCTTGACTTAACCAAGGTCATCAGTCTGACTCAATGAGCTTTACTTAACCCTAGAACTACGAAGGGGTTGTACCAACACCGTAAGATTTTTATCCGTCATGAAAAAACGCACGCGTTTACGCCCAAACGACATAAGGTAATCGTAGGTCCATCTTTTGCGCTCATTTTAGTGATAACTAAACTTTTTTACCCGGGGGTTGGACCGGCCGTCAAAGATGACCATAGAGGGGGGAGGGTGGTGAGGTCTACCATTTTCATTTTGCTCTTGTAAAATTATTTCAAGAGCTACTGAATTTTACTTGTTAGCTAGGTTTTTATCCTGAAATCAATTTTGCCTATACATTTGTACATAGCCAGAACTTCCCAAAATTTGCTCCCTCACATTATGACGTCATAGCGATATTATGTGGCAAATGTTTGTACTTATTGGTATCACTCGATAGAGGAGACCCGTAGCTATACATTGGTACTAAATCATGTAAATATAACGGTATATGATGTTTATAATTGAAAATTCTGGGGGGGGGGGGTGCAACAACCCCCCTTCGTAGTCCGTATTACAAAATATGGCTCAGTACTTCTGGGGTTAACCTTCAAGCGACCAAAGGAATGTTGTATTTCGAGAACAAAGTTCTAAAATTGAAATATATATATATATATATAAACAACACATTGCAACTGACGAGTGTGGATGGGTCAAACCATCCATACGAAACAAATTTGTATTGCGATGTGGTAATTTCACTAATAATAATATATATATAAACAACTATAACAACAAAGCATGTAAATAAGTTTTAATTTGTATACATAGAGCAAAAGCGAAGGTGACAAAACAAAGCAAAACTATGACACATGTCAATTTCTACTTTAATATAATATTTCTATTCCGTAAAATTTTACATTCTATCTGATTATATGTAATATATGACATACAAGGTGGCGAAAAAAAATCCTGTTCTACGAACCTAACTGAACCAGAATTTGCGTTTTGGGAATTTTGTTGTTGCTGATGTTGCTGTAAAATCTGCGTTTGTTTTTGCAAATATTTGATCAATTTTTGACAGAAACATCGCTAGCGTAGCAAGTGAAAAAAAGATTAGGTGATTTTTTTTATTTTAAGGTCATTTGCACACATGCATGAATTTAAAAAAAAACGCCAAGTGATTAACCCTACTTGAAAGACCCTTCCATCCTTAGAACAGTGTTTTGTTTTATATTAATATTCCTGATAGTCCAGCATTTTCCCATACAATCTTGTTATCTCAGTTCTTCTTGCGGTCGGAAGCATTCTTGGAATTCCAAGATGATAACGATCGCCTTGACAGATAAATGATTGACAGGTGTTTTCAACTTTACTTTCGACTATAGACGAATCCAACGAGCCAAGTGATGGTCAGATTTCATTCGGTGTTGTGACTGCCCAATTGGGTGGATTAAAACCGCTTACAAATCGATGTTATATTGTATTATGTTGTAAACTTTCATCATTCTTTTGTTTGCGTGTAACACAGTTGAAGGAATGCAGTTTAAAATCCCCGCCAAGGTCGCATCATTTCATCTTTCAGGCGGGATGGATCCCAGGGATGGACTTGATGACTGCCATTGGAAATCTTTGGTGGTGTAGGAATAAAGTATAAAGTAATTTTCATTTTTTCTTTTAAACATACAGTAATTATCGCTCATAACTCTGCTTAAAAATACAAACGCGCTAAAAAATGTCGTTTTACATTTCCACATTTTATTTGTAAAGAAAAAATGTGAAACACAAATCAAAATAAGGAAACTCCTTATTGCAAAATCATAACACAAATTGCAGATAGAGTCCAGAGTGTATGGCCAAGCCTAGACAAGAATAAGCAACTTCTTGTGCCATTATTGAACAGTATCTGGGGAAAGCGTGATTTGAAGACGATCAGGTGATTGACCACCAAGGATACCCTGACTTCAAATAAATTGGTTTAACATATCTATTAATGTCCCAAAATAACAAATAACAAAATATATCCTAAAATGTATTGTGTAAGTTTAATTTTAAATACATTATAAATGCTTGGGGTGGGGGCGGAACGAACTTATTGCACACGGTATATAAACAACTATAACAACAAATCATGTAAATAAGTTTTAATATGTATACATAGAGCAAAAGCGAAGATGACAAAACAAAGCAAAACTATGACACATGTCAATTTCTACTTTAATTTAATATTTCTATTCCGTAAAATTTCACATTCTATCTGATATATGTAATATATGACATACAAGGTGGCGAAAAAAAATCCTGTTCTACGAACCTAACTGAACCAGAATTTGCGTTTTGGGAATTTTGTTGTTGCTGATGTTGCTGTAAAATCTGCGTTTGTTTTTGCAAATATTTGATCAATTTTTGACAGAAACATTGCTAGCGTAGCAAGTGAAAAAAAGATTAGGTGATTTTTATTTTATTTTAAGGTCATTTGCACACATGCATGAATTTAAAAAAAACGCCAAGTGATTAACCCTACTTGAAAGACCCTTCCATCCTTAGAACAGTGTTTTGTTTTATATTAATATTCCTGATAGTCCCAGGTGGTGTATGACATGCAGTCCCTAAATTCAGTAAATTTTCATCGTCAACCGTGTAATTGAATGGGATTATTTTGAAATTTTAAAACGCTTGAAATATCACAAACAAATAGGCCTATGTTGATAAATAATATAAATACAAGCTAAAACCGTTGGGGTTCGATAATGAACCCCACAAAACTAACCGAGTATATGGAAAATGCCATACGGCCGGGCGGTTTCACGAGTTGCCGGCTCGATCATGTCATCCGCCGCCTGGATAGTCCAGCATTTTCCCATACAATCTTGTTATCTCAGTTCTTCTTGCGGTCGCAAGCATTCTTGGAATTCCAAGATGATAACGATCGCCTTGACAGATAAATGATTGACAGGTGTTTTCAACTTTACTTTCGACTATAGACGAATCCAACGAGCCAAGTGATGGTCAGATTTCATTCGGTGTTGTGACTGCCCAATTGGGTGGATTAAAACCGCTTACAAATCGATGTTATATTGTATTATGTTGTAAACTTTCATCATTCTTTTGTTTGCGTGTAACACAGTTGAAGGAATGCAGTTTAAAATCCCCGCCAAGGTCGCATCATTTCACCTTTCAGGCGGGATGGATCCCAGGGATGGACTTGATGACTGCCATTGGAAATCTTTGGTGGTGTAGGAATTAAGTATAAAGTAATTTTCATTTTTTCTTTCAAACATACAGTAATTATCGCTCATAACTCTGCTTAAAAATACAAACGCGCTAAAAAATGTCGTTTTACATTTCCACATTTTATTTGTAAAGAAAAAATGTGAAACACAAATCAAAATATAGCATAAATCGAATCATATTCACCAATTTATTTGAATTCCGATGCAAAGCTTTATTAAGAGGGTACTACACCCCTGTGGTAAATTTGTGACTATTTTTGCATTTTTCTCAAAAAATAATAACACACTGGTAACAAAAGTTATGTCTATAATTGGGGCAAGGAATCCAATTACTACACTGAAATTTCAGTGACTCAAGACAAGCGGTTCAGTATATATGATAGGAAATGAGGTACCTCTTTTCTTATCATAAATAACGAACCGCTTGTCGTGGGTCACTGAAATTCCAGTGTAGTAATTGGATTCCTTGCCCCTATAATATACGTAACTTTTGTTATCACTGTGTTATTAGTTTTTGAGTAAAATGAAAAAATAGACACAAATAAATTTATCGAGGGGTGTAGTACCACCTTAAAAGGACCTAATTTTACTTGACCCATTCACGCATCGAAATATAAAGAAAAGGTTATGTCCACTTTATGTGATGCGATCAAGCAAAATCAGTCGGAACTCGGAAATATTGATTTTGAGATATAGCCAAACAAAGGAAATATTTCCTTTTGTTTCGGGTTGTTTTGGAAACTCTTTAATTGCTCATATCTTTAGAACTGGTTGTTCAATTGCAATGGCGTTTTCTGCAAAATCCAGCTTTGTAAATGCTTTTTATTATCCTGTAAGAAACTGAAAATTTATTGTTGCCGAGTTCCGATTGATTTTGCTTGATCGCATCACATATACGTGTAACGTCCAGCAGATACGTGTATTAATTCAAAGATAATATAGAAAGTAAATTATTGACCTTCCCAATTCTTGCCGTGGCAGGGTCTATCTTTTCACAACCTGCTATATTAAAATAATTAATAACGGCTCACAATCAAAACACACCATCATGTATTGATGGTTTGTACACAGAAGATACAAAGGTCAGTTCACAAAAAAACATTTCATTTCTACAGAATAAAATGATAGTCGTATACTGTTGAATATTTTATCTGCAGATTCAAATGAAAACAGTCAACCAATACTATTTATAGTTAATAACTGCGTGGTCCTACTTGGTGGTAGTGAAATTATACAAAATAATATATACGCATACTAATATGTTGATGTGTCTAATGGATGAGTCCCACGGCAACAACTAATACGCACTTATTAGCCTATTTCATACACGAGAAAAAATCATGTGACGTTTTGCTACCGTATTTTATAACAAAATTGTCACTAAAATGCGAGCAAATATTTATGCATCAACCTGCAAGAGAAATGGACGAGTCCGAAAGCACTGCGAGTAGCGCGCGGAGTCCGTGCCCGCGTGCAATTACAATAATTATTACACTCCTGGCAGTTTTCTAACGTCTGCTCTGATTGGTTCGCGTTATCAAAGAGTACGAATTAATTTTAAATTTTCTGACGCCGTTGCTCTGATTGGTTCGCATTATCTAATTTTTAATTAATCAAATAAGATATCAAGTGCATTTTAGATTTCCTTTCATTTTTATTGAGTGCAAGACTATCATAAGTGGCACTTACGATAGTCTTGAACTCAACAAAAATAAAACACAAATCTAAAATTCACTTACGACATCCAAACTTAAAGCCATATTATAACATTTTCAAACAAAATAGATTAGCATTTCTTTGCCATAAAATGTTAGCTTTTACTGTCAGATATATCCCCTTTTATTTTTTAGCCGAACAACTACGGCAAAGCAAAGAAAATTGGAATTTACTACCAGCGCACATGTCGCCAATACGTACCACTCCTTCGGTCGTGTTGTGGTACGACCCTTTGTTGTGTATATCACCATCCCGCACGCCGTGTACGTACTGTGTGTTATGAACATCGTGTATGCGTTCGACTAATAATTCCATCGTAATAATAAAGCGCTCCGATTTTGACAAAACTACAACACCTAGAGTCTTGATTTTTGCAGGATATATTGGTTTAATAAAGTACAATTTAATGGTGTAAAAAAGGAATTTTAAAACTTCAGTGAGGGCGTCTTCCTCAGCAAATGTTATAATATGGCTTTAATCATATCTCTTTTGTTTGTTATAAATTTTATTTCCAGCAATAGAAAATCAACTTTCTGAATATTCCAATAAAACGATACAATCTTTGGAAATATAAAACAGAAAATACTGCTCCTGCAAAATTATGTATTTACGATGATCTTGCACTAAGGCACTGTTTGATAATGTAAGCATTTTTTTTTCAAATACTAGATCCGCCCTGTTACTTATTGCTGTATTTTAGTTCCGCAGTCTGTTCCGGTCTCTCCAAAGTATATCGTACAATTCGTGTGCACGAAAAAAATATTCATATCATTATGTATAATCATGATGGAACAGCTATCAAATTGCCGATTTTTGATAGTGATCGTAATTTTCAAATTTGTGAGAAGATTACTTTTATAGAACTTTTGATTTGCTCCGATTCTGTACTACTAATTACAAACAGTGGTAATTAAAATTGATGGCAATGGTCAGGTCAGTGATAACAATATTTTCGCGCAAGTGGTTTCTACAATTCAATTCAATTCACTTGATTTGTCAGGACACAACAATGTAGAGACAGAAATAAATCTATACGTTAATTGGTAAATGGCGCGACATTGAAATCAGTAAATGCCTGTCTTTCAAACGCCGGAAAAAAAATTGTCTTTCTATCTAATGTATTATATTTTACATATTTCATATTCAACTTAATATTTTTTCTCCAGTTTATATAAATCTTTCTGATTGTCTGGCGAACCTTTTTGGATGTATCTTCATATCTCGATTATTTTCCTGTCAAAACAATTTGATTCCACGAATTCCAAGGTAAAACGATC
Source organism: Amphiura filiformis (assembly GCF_039555335.1). Lineage (NCBI taxonomy): Eukaryota > Metazoa > Echinodermata > Ophiuroidea > Amphilepidida > Amphiuridae > Amphiura > Amphiura filiformis. Next base: position 43,810,378 of record NC_092646.1, read on the forward strand.
ACTATGAACAACTATACGTGTTGTTTCAGATACAGATTTGACAAAATAAGTCAATTGATTTGATTAGGGGTTTTCTCCCATATGAGCATTTACGGCTTAAAATTGTAAGTTGTAAATACGATTATAATTTTAAAACAAGCTTGACCTAACCAAGGTCATCTCCAGAAACACTGACTAAATGCGCCTAGCATTCGTATTCAAAGACCAAACGAATTTTGCATTTCAAAAGCAAAATTTCCATTTTTGTTACATTCTATCTATATTACTTACATGACATAATAAGCAAAAGTTATACTTTTTAATAGTTTATATTAAGCTTGTTGATTGTCGGAGCCTTTTTGCTGACAATCTTGTTTTCTCTCAGTTATTTTTCCCTCGAAAGAATTTGATTCCTGGAATTTCAAGCTGACACGAACACCTGAACAGATGATAATCTGTAGGTGTTGTTTCAGATTGTACAAAATAAGTCATTTGGTTTTATGAACGTTTTTTCCCATATGAACATGTTCGATAGCTTATTAAGTAGTCGGTTATATTATAAACGGGTTTAAGCGGTTATTAGTTTAAAACAAGCTTGACTTAGGTTATCAGTCTGACTCAATTAGCCTACTTGTATTGACCTTCAAACGACTAAACGAAACGTAGTACAGGGTGTCACAAAAGTCACTTTACCATTTTGAACGTTCATAACTATAGTATTCGGCAACCGCCAGCAAAACTGAAGGCATCTTTGCATAATAGAAAACTTTTATTATTTTGACACCAAATTTTACATTATAAACCTGCTGAAATAATATATAAACTACGGGGGAACACTTTGGGACATTACACACAAAACCGTACAATAATTTTGCAATATTATATAGTTCTCATATTATAATAATTGACTATCAAGATGATATAAAACACCAAGAAATGTGTATTTATGCTTTGATTTTATGCAGAAATCAAGCCCGCAAAAGCTTATTTCTGAAATTATGTAATATTCCGTTCTTTGATTCTCTGCTTGGGTATAACTCTCAATAATTCGCAGTGGACGCGGAATGACGTGGAGGTCAACATTGAACATAGTCTTCTTATTCTAACTGCAAAGCCAAGGAAAACAATCAGTTGTTTTCCATTAAACATGTTAAAAGCAATGTTGGATACTTTGTTAAAAGTGTTTCAGAGTCGACATATTCTAAAGATTAAATGTCAGTTGGTGCTTCACCATCAGCCGGGATCATCAGTATGATCGGGAGTATGATCATGGCCAGGGGTGAAAGTGCTATTTTGCATATATAACCATTTTCAGATTGAACATTATATAAAGAAAAGATTTCAATCAATCAATCAATCATCAGTAACTAAAATATTTTTTTTTTTACTCATTCAAACTGACGAAAATGGCCACGTCAGGGTTATCATAATTTTCGCGAAAGTGATTTCTGCAATTCAAGGCCTTTGATTTGTGTTCAAACACAACAACGTAGAGACAGATATAAATCAATACGTTCATTGGTAGACTTTGTAAATGGCGCGACAAATCGGTTGCCTTATGTCTTTCAAACGGCGGAAACAAAATTTTCTATGGGTAACATTTTACATGCTTATGCTTTATATGATTTTTTCTGATTGTCTGACAAGCCTTATTACGTCTATCTTCTTTTCATCTCAATTATTTGTCTGTCGAAAGAATTCGATTCCTGGAATTCCAAGGTGAAACAGCCACCTGAACAGATGATAATCCATACAGTTTGTTTCAGATTGTACAAAATAAGCCAATTGAATTTATAAGGGTTTTCTCCCATAGGAACATGCTGGATAGTGTATTAAATTGTCAGTTGTATAAGCTTAAAACCAAGGTCATCAGTGTGACTTGATGAGCCTAGGAATCAATGATACCAGACACTTGATTACGTAACAGTATCAAAGCCTTTATTTTTTTCAAAACTGATTTTTTTGGCATATTTGTAATACTTACACATGTTCCAATTTACATATGAGCAAACTGTTAAATTCGCCCTATTTGTAGTAAAAAGGGATGGTTTTCTGTTGGTCTAACATATTATCATAATATTTCAGATTATGATAATATGTCAGCACGATCGCAAATCTTAATCTCCTACGAAGCCAGTTTGGTTACGCTCCCTGCACACATGTGGAGGTCGCATAACCAAACTGGCTGCGTTGGAGACTAACTCCGAGGCCGCACTCGACGTCCTAATCCAAAAAGTGCGAGATATTTCGAGTGATTGAGGTGAAGTTTATGATGTTGTTTCTTTGCAAATTTCCAATGTTTTTTGAGTCCAAATATATTGGGAACTTTCATAATGATTGCATATTATCCTATACGCGAACTCACAACCTTATGGAAATCACACAATTGAATACATGAATACAAAACCCACCCAAGTCCATGGGGGGAAGTGATTTTGAGAGAAAAACCTGTGTATCATTTTAATTCCTTCAGTTATATTTACCTGGTCAATATGGTAAGTTTTACGTGCAAATGAGTGGGTTAAACTGTATTAAGTATGACGATTAGCATTTCAGGGACTTGGTGGGATTCATTTTAAATTTTGGACAACAATGTTTGAATGAGATTACCACTCGTAAGATAATACAAAATAAAGCACACAGGTATGTATAATGTTGGCAAGCATTCTGACATGTAATATAAACCACACACTTTCCTTTATTAAACCCATTTTTTTTCAAAAGTCACTCTCCAGCAATGAATGTGTTACTTTTATACATACTGGATTTCAATCAATGTGTTACAAGACTCAAATCATGGACTTGGGTTATTTTTTCATACATGCTATTTTTCACATGCTCAATAGACACAGTGGATGAATTTGGGTTGTTTTTTCATACATATGACAGGCCTTGCATAGCAACAGATTCCCATGCTTAACTCAATTTGGCCACAGTATGGACTTGGGTGGGTTTTGTATTCATATATTCAATTGTGAAAAGTTTTGTTTTCCCCTTATGAAGCAAAATATCTCCATACGGTTGTACTTGAACCCATACTTGGATCTACATGACTTATCCAATGGGACCACACACCTTAAAAAGACCAAACACCCAATAATGGTAGACTTCCTGGATACCTGTATTTGATGCAATTTTCTGATGCAGCAATTTCTAATGCCCTGTGTTAAATCTTTCCTTATGGAGCATTATTTTGTGTCTCCACAAAGAATAACATCTCCATAATTGCGTCTCCATAGGGCATTAGGTTTAAGACTACGTACGCGAACATATAGGCCTAAGCATACAAGCTGTATCAAAAAGATTGGTACCCTGCAGTTTTGATAGTTATTGAAAAGCCTAGTTCAATATTGGATCCCCTTAAAATGATAAAATGACCAGACCTTAAATTTATTGTATATGACTGTTTATGACATTAATCAACAAATTATACGGATCCTAATTGCATTTTGATATGGCAGTAATGTCTATAATCAATGGAAACTGATGGGTACCAATCATTTTGATACAGCCTGTACAATGCATCCTCCATATATTTGTGAATCTGCTCAACTTTACGCAGTTATCTACACGTACGCTTCCCACCCCCCCCCCCCACCCCCAGACACACCCCACATACACCCACATACACCCCACACACCTACGTATTCTGTGATTATCTAAACAAAACCTCACATACCTTTCATGGCTAAATCTTTGGTGAGTGAAACCGCCACGTGACCACTCAATGTTTCTCCTACGTGGTACACTTCTAAGGGGTCGTCTAAAAAGACGTCAAACCCCTTTACTGCTCCCATGTTCAACATGATTGGTTGTTGTTATGTGGCACCAATTCCAGATAAAAGAAACAGTTAATAACTAGACACAATATATCAAAGTTCTGTCACATAAAAAAGAAGGCATTTTGTATACCAACCATATTTGTTGGCACTGATGCCTTTAAACTATATTTGTGATGGATAAAAATTATACTTTTTCACAATATGTAAAACAAATTTTGTTGTTATTCCAATTTCACTGGATTTCTATCCGTACGATGCGTGTTCTTTGATGATTTTGTCTCGTAATCTCAACACAGTATTATAGATAAATTCAAAAGTGGCCACCTCCATCTTCCAATAATTTCCGTAAGTCACATTGTATTGATTTGATCCATAAGTGATAATAAGCCGTATTTCTCCTCGTTTCCAGAGCTCGCGCAGGTTACTTATAATCCGTGAAAGATCCACACAGAAAAAAGAGCTTTTAGACGTATTTGGTTTGTGACTGCCTTTAAGTCAATTTACAGCTTCTACTCAGCATTACACATTATGCATAAAACAAACAATCACCGTTTGCAGTATCCGCCCTTTACACTTATCAATGAGGCATCCATTGCAGATGACATCGCAAGACGATGCGTGTCATAACATCACTTTCATCAATAGCTGAATCCTTTTTAACGTGAAAATTCATCTAAATTGTCGTGTTTATCATTCAGTCGTGTCGTGTCACTTGATACCAATTTAATGAGAATTTTACATTGGTGGTCGCAGTGTAACGCATGCATTTAGCGTGCGCGAGATATCTTTAGTTGATGATGTTACAATTGACATTTTGAAGAGAGTGGCGCGCTTTGCTATTTGGTTTCAAAGCAGACGATATTAGACTCAATTTCCACGCGCTAAATTATGTTGATTGCATCGAACAAATATTTAAGAATAACAACAATATCCATTGTATAAAAATATAATTATCATTAAAATGGGCACTTTGTCCTCGGTTCGTGTATATGACCGGCCAATTGTTTTGTTTTTGTTTTTCGTATTCAACCAAGAAAAAACAAAACAAAAACAAAAAGCCCACGTATATATTATATTGAATTGCTTTTCCATGTTTCTCTTTTATTTTTTATACTTGTGTTAGAAAAGGAAAAATTTAATATTGTTGGTCTCTTTCTTAATTGAAAATGGAGCAAGAAAAACTTTTTTTTTTAAATAAATTATTTTTCGTTTTTCTCTTATTCGTATATTATACTTGTGCTACCTACAACAGAAACGATAGTAGTTTTTTTTTTCTTGGATTAAATGAAAACGATCATAGTGGGCGTTATTCGTTTTTTGGTTGAAAATGAAAAACGAAAAATGATTGGCGGTGGATATTTATTAAATCATACCCTAAAAGGTGGATGATATAATCAAAAATGACATTTAAGTCATGTAAATAAAGTAATGGTTATAAGGTCCATGTATAATTATGACCGGCCATTCGTTTTTCATTTTCAAGTTATATTGCGCAGATACTTCCAAACTCGAGCATAGATTTGATCAAAACAGTGTACGACATTATTTTTTTTTTTTTTTTTTTTGGCTATATCTGGGAATTAAAAGCTGAAATTTAGGAGATAACGCTGACGAAACTTCGGCCAGATACAAGTGACCTGGTGAACGAAGGGGGTCGCTTGGAATGGCAAGCCGGTCAGAATAATCAGATATAAGTCTGTACAAAATTATGAGAATGGAGGAGTCAAAATGGCATATGTTGAATCTCATTTAAATGCACTAACAATAAAAAATAAATTGGATTCGGAAGGTTATTCAAGATGAAAAAGGGGATAAAATTGTCAAGTTAATGTTTGAATATAACGACTAAACGACTAACAATTGAATACATGAATACAAAACCCACCCAAGTCCATGGGAAGTGATTTTGAGAGAAAAACCTGTGTATCATTTTAATTCCTTCAGTTATATTTACCTGGTCAATATGGTAAGTTTTACGTGCAAATGAGTGGGTTAAACTGTATTAAGTATTTTGGACTTGGGTGGTTTTTTGAATCATATACAAAGACAACAATGTTTGAATGAGATTACCACTAGTAATATAATACAAAATAAAACACACAGATCTGTATAATGTTGATGAGCATTCTGCCATATAATATTAACCACACACTTTCCTTTATTAAACCCATTTTTTTTTTCAAAAGTCACTCTCTAGCAATGAATGTGTTACAAGTGGACTTTTATACATACTGGATTTCAATCAATGTGCTACAAGACTCAAATCATGGACTTGGGTTATTCTTTCATACATGCTATTTTTCACATGCTCAATAGACACAGTGGATGAATTTGAGTTGTTTTTTCATACATATGACAGGCCTATGCATAGCAACAAATTCCCATGCTTAAATCAATTTGGCCACAGTATGGACTTGGGTGGGTTTTGTATTCATATATTCAATTTTATTTGGTTCTAAATTTGATCTGACGTTAACCCTCATAATAGAGCAAAGATTTAAAAACTTTTAAACAAGAAATTAAATATTATTATAACATCCATAAATAGATTTAAATAAGTTCTTGAAAAAATAGCAACTATGGCGAAGTCTCTGCACTGCTTAATTGATGAAAATAAAATCCTTTGTTAATCTTTTAATTTTCACTGGGGTATAATAGTATATAATACTCTATTTATAAATACGTATTTGTAAATACGCACATGGCTGCCATAACAGCTTATAGACTTATAGAATCCCCCCATATGTAATAATTGTGCTATTCAATTCTCGGTATTCGCAATAAGGGCGCCGCCAGACATAGGTTTGCGATGTAATCGTGATGTATCATGGGAAAAGGTCGACATCAAGTCGCGTAATACGAATATTACCATGCTATTACATAGGAACACGTGACAATATTTTTTAGTTTGTCAATATAACGGTGTTACACGCGAATCGATACTCAATAATACTTAATAATGTGATTTGAAATGTGCACAATTATTTTTTCTCTATCGATTTGCGTGTAATACCGTTATATTGGCAAACTAAAAATATTATCACGTGTTCCTATGTAATAGCATGGTAATATTCGTATTGCGCGGGCTTGGATGTCGACCTTTCCCCATGATACATCACGAATACATCGCAAACCGCTGGCGGCGCCCTTATTGCGAATACCCAGAATTAATGATGATATTTATCTAAAGAGTTCCTATCTTTTTCTGTATAGTGTTCGGCATGAGGATTTGGTCACGCTTGCTGGTCTTATATAGTGTCCATGGGTCACGCGCGTATTTATAAATCCGTACTTAAAAATATAGTCGACTATGTTTATCTTTATATTAAAGTCTGCTGTCAGAAAAAAAATGTAGCCAGTCGTTAATATGGCTAATTTCGGACTACAGGGTGTAACAATAAAATTTGTACAAATTTGACAATAGAATTACACAAGTATGTTGCGTACTTTTTGGTTTGATATTTATATGTCTATTAAGATCATTTCTTTAGCCACCAGCTAAGCTTTGTTTCAATAAAATCGACGGTATGCAAGTGAAGATATGGCCAATTATGTGACCTAGTCTTAAAACCGCTTGGGCTACTTTTGTCTAAGTGTTACAAAAGTGACATAATAGAGTTGAACCATGGACCATTTGGACGATGCTCTTATGATATGTAGTTTTAAACAATAGGGGTATTCGAAGTGGTAGAAATGATTACATAATAGAAAATCTCCTTGAGTTTTTGGAAGTCACAACTAAGCAATGACCTCATTTACTAGAAATCGTGGCTGCAGCCCAACGGGCAGCCCAACAACTTCAGCCTCAATTCCCGTTGGAAGAGCGTATATTTATGGTTGTGACATTTAGTAGCACATGGAGTCAAGCAGAAACCATAAGATTGTTTATAGCTCATTTTCCAAACTCAAGGCATACAATTACATTTAACTTGAGAAGTGTGTAGAATTTTTAAACAGAAATACTGGCAATAGTGGTCGCCCCAAAACAGCTAGAAGCCCAGCTGAACTTTATTTCAAAATCTTATTGTTTTTTACTTATGGATGCAAAATCTGTTCTCAGTTTTACCAATGATATCTCAGGGATATGAGAAATTGCTTTATTCATAAGATAATTTGAAAGAAATTTCACGACTTCATTTATAGATTTTAAAGAAATATCATATTATTATTAAGTTCATGTTAATTATATAAAAAACACCACTTATTCTTATGTCAGTTCTTTGATGTTTAATGCACGATAAGTATATCTACGCGGTTCAAAACTGGTATTATGAACAAACATGGCAAAAGTGGCCCAACACGTTTTCTAGACGATTTAATTAATCGGACATAACTTTTGAACCCAAGGTAGTAAAGAAACAAACTAAACGTCTTCTTTTAGCCAAGATATTTCTGATTGTATTGCATATAACATATGTGCCATAACTCTTTTGACTTTTTCCTGATAAGTCAAAATGCAATTGTATAAATTTTATTGTTACACCCTGTAGACACCTGTAAGATATAGTTCAAAATAGTTCTATATAATATATCGAAGGCTTAAATACAGAACCCCCTATGTCCAAAATTACATGTTACTAATTTCAGCAACAAATGGACCGTTAACTCTACCCTCCATAATAAATGCAATTAACTTTAGGGTATAGTGACAATGCACATACCCCTAAAGCAGTATACAGACTTTTTATTGTACGTACAATATTGTATGTACAATGTGTACGTTATTTAATCTATTGCCATTCTATTTCCAGTAATGTTTAAGTTCTAACGAATGTTTGATGACGTAAAATCAATAATATATTTCTGCTAGATATTGTATGTAACATATTATCGATTTTTCGTCATCAAACATTCGTTAGAACTTTAACATTACTGGAAATAGAATGGCAATAGATTAAATAACGTACATATTGTACATACAATATTGTACGTACAATACTGGAGTCTGAAGCGCGCTTAAGGGCTGGGGTATGAACGTTTGGACAGTATTTATTTTGGGACATTAGAGCACATCAGACATATCAATTGCATTCTGAATACGAAGAATGTCATTCTGATATCAAATAATTTTGATTTTTGAAATTCGCAATTTAATACACATTTTATGGCAAATCATTAAAATTGATATTTTTGATATTTAACAGTACTTGAAGTAAACTTTATAAATCTGATGATTTATACTTAAAGTGTATGTAGGTGGGATGAAAAGCCGACGATCAATTGAAAATTTTGACCTTTCGTATTGAAGATACGGATTTTTTTCCCAAAACACCAAAAAAATTAGGTCTTTTTGGGAAAAAAATCCATATCTTCAATATGAAAGGTCAAAATTTTCAATTGACCGTCGGCTTTTCCTCCCTGCTACATACACTTTAAGAATATATCATTAGATTTATATAATTTACTTCGAGGACTGTTATATATCAAAAATTTGAAAAATATCAAATTTTTATAATTTGTCATAAAATTAGTATTATATTGTGATTTTAAAAAAATGAAAATTATTTGATATCAGAAAGACATGCTTCGTATTCAGAATGCAATTCGATAGGTCTGAGATGCTCTCATGTCCCACAAAAAATACTGTCGAAACGCAATAAACGCTCATTTTGGATCCCTTAAGTCACGTACATTTATTGTGGATGGCAGAATTAACCGTTCATTTATTGCCGAAATGAGTAACATGTAATTTTGAACATAGATGGTTTTGTATTTTTAAATCGAAGGCTTAAAAGCCCTCAATATGTGCCTGTACATCTTTTCAAAAGACCAAATGGTGAGTCGGGAATATCCATTCATATAGGTTGGAGCTAGTTTTGTGATTTTTGATCACGAGACATGCCAAAACATGGATTTCTATTTCTGTACACATTACTTTCAACCATACAAGCTGTAATATACTAGGTATTCCTTTTCATTAAACATTGCATTCAGACTTGCATTAGCCATCGCCTCTTTTTTCACTTTTACCGATCCTGTGTCAGACGAGTTTTCTATATATCACGTCCGTGGCCTCACTGTCTTGCCGTTTGTGTAAGCGGCTGGCTACTTAGCCTGACCAATCAATGTAGATCTCAACAAGCAAGGCGATATTTGAAGTGGTTTTCATTGATAGTCTAATAATCATATCCAACGCGCGCGCAAAATGACAATAGAACTGTATTGGAGAAATGTTTTTTAAATATTTAAACAAACAAACAAACAAACAAACAAACACCAAAACCCGGAAAATTCAAGAGATACAAGACGGCCACCATCATTATCTGTCAATCATGTGGTCTCATTTTTACTCAGTTTGAACTACGATTTAGATCAAGGTTAGCAGTTACTGGTGATAGATTGTTGGATTGTCATGAAACTTGGTAGATATGATCACCCTTGAGCAGTACAAATTCTTAAGGCTGTCTGAATAATAGATTGTTAGATTGTCGTGAAACTCGGTGGATGTGATTTCCATTGAGCCCTTTGTTACAAGTATGAATTAAATGTAAACCTATTTAGACACTTTTCCAAATCGGCTTTCAACGTGAAAATTCACGAGTATTTCACAGTATTTCCCAGCATGTCATTGGTGGTATTTACAAATAAATTTCACACCCATTTAATTATTCCACACACAAATAAGTACTAGAATTTCAAGTACTTGTCAATGCAACGTTGTGATGTTATCAAGCAAAATCAGAAGGAAGTCGGATTGATTTTCATATATAGCCAAACAAAGACAATAATTTCTTTTGTTGCATAGTGTTTTGGAAACAATTCAACTCAAGTGTTCATATCTTAGGAACTAAATGTTCAATTTCAACGGGTTGTCTGTAAAATGTAGTTTTGCAAATGCTTGATACAATCATGTGAAAAACTGAAAATTGAATATGCCCGCAATCATAAAACATGATCATCAATGGCGTTGTCTTTTTTAAAGACAGTTCTTGATTTGTTCAAAAACGGAATTCCCCATAATGCTGCAATTGCGTGACGTGACCTTGTCCGCTCTCACACGCTGCTTTTAACAAACTGAATAGCATTCATTGAACTGGTGCATGGTGTTTAGAGCTGTTTGTGTTAAACTTTAACTTAAAGCTGGGTGTTTAGCAACGGTACGAAAGAGGTAGGATAAATACAACAGCCTGATAATATCATATGATTATGGGATCAGATATACCAATTTTATATGTGTTCGAACGATATTTGTTGAGTGTCTAAATCACGTACATACAGGGAAAGCTTATTCACATGCAAAATGCCATGTGCCTCACGTCAGTCCATATTTTATATACAATCATATAGAGGCACGGCGTACATTGTGTATATAGGACTAGGGATGCGGCTGTTACTATTGAATGCAAAAACACAGTGTTTAGAAATCGAGGACAGATTGGTGTTTAGAACATTAAATGTCTAGCATTCAAACCCTTTAATGTTTAGATCCTAAATACATTTAATGTGTTTAGATGTTTAAGATCTAAACATTAAAGTGTTTAATTGATCATGCCGGAGAAAGCCAGGCAGTGGCAGGAACATCAAGGTTGTCCGAATTTGCCCATATTTGGTGTAGTAGGAGTGTTTGATGAAACATTCTCACTGAAACTTTTTCAGGATTCTGACCCCCCTTGTTAAGGGTTTATAGCCCTTATTTGTTTTGGTACAATCTACCCCCTTAAAATGGATGAATTTTTCCTGAATTTAAGCCAATTTTGTATTCTCATTTTTTCACAAGTGGTTGAAGTTATTTAAGTAAATTAAGTATTTGTAGGAAACATCTACCCCGGGCATTACAGAGAACAATTGACATTCAACCAACCCCTATCATTTGGCTCTGGGGGTGTCTAAACATACCCCCCCTCAAAATGTCTTAAAAATTGAATTTTTATTTGATGAATTCAAATGCAAATATAAAAAATATACATCAAAATTTTGAATTTTTGTTGGTGTCATTAGAGTGACCCAACATGTGGCTGTGGGAAACAAATTAGAATATCTTGGGGCGGTGTTGCTTTTTTTAGAAAATACAGTGTTTCTATATGCTATTTAAGCAATATTACAAAGCTGAAAATATTGTAATATTAACGAAATACGTGATTATTTCAACTACATACTTTATTTAGAGCTGGTTATTAAGTTGAGTAAGGTTAGTAATTAGAATATCTTGGGGCGGTGTTGCTTTTTTTTTAGAAAATACAGTGTTTCTATATGGTATTTAAGCAATATTACAAAGCTGAAAGTATTGTAATATTAACGAAATACGTGATTATTTCAACTAGATACTTTATTTATAGAGCTGGTTATTAAGTTGAGTAAGGTTTTAAACTTTAATAACATGGATAACAAAAGCAAAATGCAAATGTTACTAAAATGTGAGTGCTTCTAGATTTTTTTCGATCTAAAATGAGAAAAACCTAAAATACTGATCAAACACTCAGGAATTTTAAAGAACAGTTTGATTAAACAAACCGTTTATGAACAGATTCAAACAAAAGTACGAAATAAACAATTAGTTGGTAACATAAGTAAGAAATAAACAATTATTTGGTAAGCAGCACTCCTTAAGATTTAAATCATGATCATACAACATTACTTAGCATCAACATATAAATATGAGTTATTATAGACCTAGCAATTCAGTTATTTATTAGTGCATAATCATGATGACACTTTGCATGTTACCGTTCTTTTCGACGCCTAATTGTACTACATGGTGTCGCAGAATGTTTTATACCGTGTTTGAACAAAATATCAAAAATATGTAGTCAACACTGTATCTATAATTTTAATATGTGCAATACAATGGCACATAATGTCTCCTACTTATTCTGTAACTTCTATTAGAAACGTCCAATTTCTAAAATCTAAAATTCCTAAGAAAGCTAAATATATGTTAATTTTAGAATTTAAAAAAAAACAACCGATAGTAATGCCCTTCATACCTAAATAAATACAACTTTCCTGGTATAAATAATTTTGGGACACCCTGTAGTTGAGGACAGGCAAGTGTCAAAGTAATATTCTAGCTAGCTTACACATAAGAAGTTGTATGGAACTGAAAGTGCAATATTTACAGGGTGTCCCCCAAAAAAGAGGCCCCTCATTGCGCCCTCTTTTTCTCCTATTTCTGAAAAGTTGATTAAATACTCGTATATTTCGGTATGTAAAAAACCTATAATCGTTAGCTTTAATAAACCAAAACAATTATTTCAATCGGCTCACAACTTTTGAAGATATGCTCTTTTGAATAAAAGTACCTGTTTTTCACTCTGTCCACGGACAGAGTGGTTGGGATGGCTCATGCTGTGGAGTGGCCTGCACGATCACCAGACCTCACACCACTTGATTTGTTTCCTTTGTGGCAAAATCCAAGATCTTTGCAAACGTATTACTGAATGCATTCGCAAGTATCTGGCGCACAGGGATGGTACGCAACGCAATTGATGCAATGAGAACCAGGGCTGAAACCTGTATTCGCCTAGGAGGCAACCAGGGCAGAGCAGCACAGTAAACTCACTTCAGAAGAACCAAAGACAAACTAAACAACCTTTTAGGGCTACCTTTTATCCTAAAAAGAGAAATGACTTATGTTGTAAAGAGAAAAAAAACCCAACAAAGTAAGAAACATAATAAAACAAACAAGATTCTTGGATTTTACTCTCAATCGTCCATTTTATTGAAAAGTATACCATTTTATAACTCAAACATTTCAAGCACAATCTAAGTATTCAAGCCAGAATAGATACTTTGATTCAATCATATACATCAAACATGTTTTACTTCTCAAGTATTTATGATGTCTTGCTGTAATGTTATTTCCAGTTCAAAGATGCATTCAAAGGTCACTTTATGACTGTGCAAGTTATCTAGGTTATTTTATTCTCAGGAACAAATAACATAACATGTCTGATATCATGATGTTCCAAGAAGTTTGCTTTTTAATAAACAAAATATGGATTGGTAATGGTACCAATCGTTTTGATACAGCCTGTATATCTCGCATGTAAATGTAGGCCTATGAATTACATTCCAGACAGATGTCCAAAAAATACATTTCTAAAATTTGATTTGTTGTCAGTGTTTGAGCCCCATACCCTTACAGATGTCCAGAAAAAGAAATTATAAGATTTGACCCCAGATAACCTTTGACCTGACCCCTGCAAAGTGTTCCAAAATATTTCCCTGGTCATTAAGTTTGTTGTCACAGAGTTTGAGTCCCGTACCCCTTACAAATGTACAGAAAATGCATTTCTAAAAATTGATCTCTGCATGACCTTTGACCTGACCCCTGTAAAATGTTTCCCTGGTCATGAGATTTGTTGTCACCGAGTTTGAGCCCCATACCCCTTACGGATGTCGAGATAATGAAATTGAACGATTTTACCCCCTTAATGACCAATTCTTTGTACAACTTTTAGACATTGGCTAAAGCCGATGCAGGTATGCAAGTCACGTCATTGTGTTATGTAATTTGTGGAAGAAGAAGCATTTTTAGTGAAAATCACATTTTGGCCATAATGACCTTTGGATGACCTTTGACCCCAAGTTGGTCATGTAACATTTGTGCCCCCACCCATTGGTCCTTGTGACCAAATATGGTTACAGGGTCCTAAAGCATATTGGCTACGATGGCTCGTTACAAGTTTGACAGAAGAAAGAAAGAAGAACTGACCAAAAACAGTACACTCGCAAATTGGAAATTTGCGATTCCAATTTGCGATTGTAATTGAATAAAATCCCGGTTTGATTTAGTGAATACTTCAGTATTTATAAGGCAGTTGCAGTTCAAGCAGCATAGCATGAAATATTCGATCATAAAAGACCATATCTGCCCCAGCTACTAGAAAGGCCTACTGGAACTACATCCTATGGCTAAGATTCTTGGGCACTTGCAGTGTAGTGTTTCTAGAATGATTATTTGTGAATGTAAACTGTGATCCAATTTATTTGAAATGATTAACTTACTCCTTTATAAACTCTTGTGATTTATGTTAGTTATCAGCTATTATCACAGTAGCCAACTAATATCTTAGTTTCGTACTCGTAACATTTAGGGCTTTTAGGCAGAATCTTTATTAATATATAAAAACAATATATATGATATACTTTTAAAAAAGCATAAACAGTAGGCCTACATAATGGACCTACATTTATATTGCAATTTTGTTCATCATGGTTTATCACAAGGTAGTCTTGTATTCAGTATTTCTGTTTTGCATTTTACTCAGATAGCTAAATATGAATTGTTTTGTATTTAGAAACACTTCTGCAGACTTGACATGATTCTGTTTAGAAAAATCTAAAACAATGTCACCATATGAAAACATTTTAAGCATTTTAAGACTAAAAATAGAATTGTCACATTCAGTTTCCTCCAATTTTTAGACTTACAATATCATTTTCAAGAAATTTATTAGGCGAAAATACTGTCTAGAAACACCAATTTTATGCAAATTCGTTACACCGCCCCAATCTACCATTTATTGTTTGAAGTAGACCAATATAGCCTCAAAATGTTGACATGAAAAAAAATCAATATTTAAGATGTATATTTTCATAAAAGGGCTTTAAAAATTACCCTTTTTTTACATTTTTTAAAAATGCTAAAGAGGGGTAACATTGATGACCCCCTCCTGAAAACCCAAGACCCCAATCATTGCAATTTCAAGTTCTATATTACGAATAAACTATGCTCTTGACAAATATTTCAAAATAAAATCCAATCGAGAAGTTGCTGATAGAAAAAAAAATTCATAAACTTTGCCATTTTTCAACTGATTTCACAGCAATTTTCCTGTGTCAAAAGCCCCAAATTAGGGGTACCCATATCTCCCTACCCAGGGGGTCAGGTGGGTCTAGTCTGGCATGTGAAAATATGTCATCCAGTACATCAATCTTACAAAGTATGAACCGATTTGGCCAACCTTCATGTTCCCAGATTTTGTCATATCACCTGGATCTCTCTGGCATGGACAATTAAATGCTGGACATTTAATGCTCAATCTATCCTCAATTTCTAAACACTGTTTTTGCAGTGTATAGTCGGCATGTTATATTTTTGGCGATTTCGTGATTTCACGTCTAACCGCCATCATGCCATTATCATGATCAGGGATGTGAGAGTTCCTCTTTTCAGCTGATTTCCTCTTTTTTTGTTGCCAAAATTTACGCGTTTTTCTTTTATTTTCAGCCCATATTTGGCGTTTTTACCCTGATTTTACGCTGTTTTTAGTGATTTTCCTCGTTTTTGGTCAGTGGCCTCTCACACCCCTGCATGATTTAAATGATCATCACCCGGGGGGCACTTCATTTGTAAAAAATATGGGGTCATTGGGTGAGAACGTGACCCTTTTTAAAGGAATCTTTGGGTGAGAACCGAAACAGCGCCACAGAAACCACGAAAATTGATTTTTTAGTTCTAAATGGCTTCAAATTTCTTTGTTTTTCAAAATAAGTAACAAAATCAGTGATAAATGAAAGTTGCTGTTCAAATTGAACTTGTAAGGGTCTTTGGGTGACAGATCAAATGAAAAAATAAGGGTCTTCGGGTGACAGAGCATGTGTTCGTAAAAAAGGGGTCTTTGGGTGACAGCGATGCTGAAAAAGGGGGTCTTAACAGCCCTACATACGCGTCACCTCCAAAGTTGGAGTGCCCCCCCACCGGGATCATCATCACCTGTAATTATGCTATATGAAAGGACATTACTTGGACAATCATGTTTGTTATATCTTTTACACTCAGAACACTACTGACCATCCTCTATTGCTAAAAGTCGATCGATACATGTTGAAATTAGCTTATCTTGGTCAAATAAAAAACAATAATTTTATTTCAAGAATTAGGATTGTGTCTTTTAGCGTTGTAAGATTTTTGATTTTTGGAGGCCTCAACTTCGCCCGTGAGCTTTTTTTGAAATAACGTTTTAGCATTTCAAACTAATATAAACACAGCCAAATTAAATAGTCGCCACTAGTTCCATCCCCATTTAATCAGAGTCTGATGAGTTTATGGCAAAATAATTTACATAATAATTTTCTATACACTTTCCTTCGAAGGTTGATACCAAATTTGATATCAAAAGTTTAATTATCGTGAGCATAGGAACCGTTGTTTTGAAATTCGTACAATTTTAAAAACGACAAAGAAAAATAAAAAGGGAGTTTTATCACGCGTCATTGTCATTAAAGGTTTACTCATGCATGTCAAAATGAAAATCAAATACCCCGCTCTTTTAATTGTGCGCAGGTTAGTGTACAATGATTCCTGTACGGGTTGCTTCGGGCCACATAATAATGCATTGGCTTTTGCGTGGTCAATTCGAAATTTGTCATTTTAAAAATTGCACGAATTTCCAAAACAAAACAACGGTTCCTGTGCTCACGATAATTAAACTTTTGTTATCAAATTTGATATCAACCTTCGAAGGAAAGTGTATAGAAAATTATTATATCAATTATTTTGCTTTTGAAGTTCAGCGTATGCTGCGTTGGCTTAGCGTGGTTTCTTGCGTGTACATATGCCGCACGTTGAACTCAGAACACGCTGAACTTCAAAGCTAGTGCCGGTGACTCGAGGTAGATATATATACGGTAGACTATAGGCTATACATTCGACCATAGAGGTTATCCACTTTACTCATGTGTGACTTCTAACAAAAGGCACTGGTTCCCGTTGTATTCCTCATTCAAACCAATTCAATGCACGACCTCGGAGTTATACTTTGGCGGGCTATTTTGAAACAGTCATGGTTGCACATGCAGGTACTTTCTTTTGAAAGTCCTAAACAAGGTATAGCAGTCGTTGATAGGATATGCAGCTTATAGGAGACGGATAACCTCTATTGAAAGATGGATAGCTTGATTATGCCAGAAGTGCGCAGTCATCCCACAAGATGGATTCTAGTCGTCAAGCTGAAAACTGATTCAATACGCTTCTTGTCAAGTAAAACAAAATGATTGACTGTTCCTAATAAGCAGAAGTGAATGATGAAAGTAACATCAGTTTGAGTGTCATAATCATGATAATTGTCATAAGGATACAATATTTTGGGAATTGGAACGGGACATTACTTCAGAGAGTCATCCGGAACTTTGAGTGCAACTGAACATTGTATTGATCAAGACCAGGCAGCTGGTAATATTTGTAGTAAGATCTGTGATTGTCGTATATGATTCTTTTATTTGAAAACCTGATTGTAAAATCATCCTGTACTTTTCTTTAACGATTTCATCCTACCACAAATGAAGTCCACTTTAATAAAAACCGGTATTAGAAAAGACAATTGAACAAAGGGCCACTTTTTCATGTTATAAACTATTCACAATAGACCATGAAGTCTATTTTTTACAGTGGGCGAAGTCCACTTTTTACATGCAAGCGATTGGGGGTCCACATTTTAGAATGTCCTCATACTGAAGTTAGCAGTAAACAATTAGCAGTGCAGTTTTCCTCCACCGAAGTGTTGAAACACCACTTCAGCTCTTGATGCATTAAAACTATGCAAATGAAAAGTTAAAAATAAATAAAATTTAATTGAATAAATTGACATGCATGTTCTCACTTCCAGCATTTGGGTCACCTTGTACGTACAAACGTGTCTCTAGGCCGACGTGAAAATGAAGTGCAAGAAGTGTGGAGAAATTAAGCTTTCCAAGGAATTTCCACCATTCAAATTACACGATGACTGTCAACATCCCCCATTGCACTGCTTAAGGGTAAGATATGCTAATCGTTGCTAGATGACAATAATGATGATGCTGATGATGATGATGATGAGGTTCAGAATGATGATGCTTCAGGATAGATGATGATGATGGCGATTGTGATGCCGATGAGGATGCTGATGATGTTGAGCAGATGTTGGTTTGAAGGGCGATGTTGGTTTATACTAAAGATTATTATGGTGATTCCGACGAGGTTGTGAGGAGGAGGTGGAGGATCAGGATGACGATGACGATATGATGATGATTATGATGATGACTCAGAGTGTAGCCAAATATCGGGAAGTTGATATCATGTTGTTTTAAACCATTGTAGTGTGTTACATCGTTTTGGGAGACGCGCGGTACCTGTTCACAATGTGACGTGAAAGTCGACGAATCGGAACTTAATCTAAGAAAATGTTACAGTATTCTAGAAACACTGTTTCCTGAGATTACGTGTGATGACGTCATGGATTATGAAGGTGCTGAAGGTATAGGTGGTGGAACGCTCACAGTTACCAGGCTCAATGGAGAATCGTTCGACACACCATTCGTGCCAACGATGCATGTGTTCTCATTGAAGAAAAAGATTGAGCAGTTCATGAAAGTGTCAGCAGATAAGCAGAGTTTGTTGTATAATCAGAAGCAGCTGAAGGCAAGTGGTATAGATATACATATTTTTATCAACAGCTACATTTCTTAAAAATAAACCGATGTACTATACCTGTACAGACGTTTTAAATTATATAGGTAAAATATGTTTCTGTAGATAAAATAATTTTTAAAGCACATCGACCACTCGACCCTTGACGCGCATACCGGGTGTGACGCCGATAGGACGGCGGATACGATGTTTTAAATTTGGAATATTTTTTTATATTTAAAAATTCTATAGGACAAAAACACCCCCGTGACTTAATACGGAACTCGCTCGACCCGTGATTACGTTCATCATCCACGCCCATTCAGATATGCTAATTAACCACGCCCATCTTATTGATATTCATTAGCAACATGAATATCCATAACTCCACGAGCATCTCATGAATATTCAGATACTCATTAATGTTAAGTGATGTCCCTAAAAGCCCCGTTACTACTCGCTCCCACACGTACATCCCGATCACTCCGTCCACGCACACATTGTGTTTTATTTCTGTATTTATTTTAATATTTCTGTATTTATTTATTTGTTTGTTTGTTTGTTTGTTTGTTTGTTTGTTTATTTATTAGGATTACAAAGACGATCACTCCGGGCTTGCTACCCTCTCCGACTTCAGTGTAAAACTCAATAGCACTATCCATCTTATGGTGCTCCTCTATGCAATACCTTCACACTTGGACAAGGTCGTCTTTGATCTTTACTGGGGTTATCCATCTTGGAAGCGCGATTATCTGGACGCTGATGCTGTTACCTTCAACGGACAGAAATGGCTTGAGTTTGCTGACTATCGCAATAGACAGGCTGCCAATGGAGCAATTCAACATTCTGGAGACATGATGGATGATCTGAACCGGCAAGGACATCACATCATTAAAGTTCATCTGAAAAGTATGCCATCTGATGTCACTCATGTTTTTTTCATTTTAAGCTCTTATAATTCCCCAACCATCAGCCACTACAAATCCCCAAGTATGCGTTTTTACGAAGAATCTAACCCGGAGAAGATGTTGTGTACGGAAGAAATCAGCAAAGCCGGGCATAAGCAAGCAATTGTTGAAAAATCCTTGGGTATCAAGCTAACAGAGGGCGTACGGTGACTAAATAGACCAGGAAAATCTATCAATTGTGCACACAATCGGAGTTTTAAATGCAAAGGTAATTCTGAATATGCACAATGGCAAGTGGACTACGGAGAAGTCTAATTAAGATACAGCGATGTGTTAAAAATGGACTAAATTTAAACGCAATATTCATATGCAGAGATTGCCCATTGAAATGTGTGTGATACTTTGCGTACAAAAAAGATGACATTGTGATTTCCCATTTTGGATTCCAAAGTAGAATAAAACGCAGATGCTACGTTGACATATGGTGATTTTACCTCATGTCTAAGTCCATGCAACGCGCCCAATTTTCAGGACGAAAAAGTCTCATTTTGAAAGTAAAGTCATGATGTATGGACGTAGTGATCTTTAATCTACCAAAATATATGTTTTTGGGCAACTATATTATTTAGGGAGCACAAAAAAAATCAAGTTTAATCAGCATGTAGGTCAAAATTTTAGTCAAATTCAAAAGCGGCCTGTTTGAATTAGGCAGAGACTCAGATTACTGTTATTTTTTCAATCAATATGCCCTCTATCGACCTAGATTAGATTAGATCAAATATTATAGTCTTCATTCCAGCTGACTTGTTCATCTTCATGACGAATGAGCACAATCCAGTTTGGAACCGAGACTAGCAATATTTAACACCGTATTAACGTATGTAAAACGTACGTAAAACGTACGTTCCACGTGCTGCGTTTGGAACATCGCAATCTCTATTATCTTTTCTTGTACGCACACTTGAAGGGGCATTTCATGATCCATAGCCTCATCCCCACTTTTCACCCAAAAAAATGAGATATTTATACCACTAGAAATTTCTGGCTACATTATGTTAATGCAGATTAATTCATTGAGCAAAAATATTGTCAAATTTGAATTTCGTTCCAGTGCACCAGAACGAAATTACCACACAGTGGCCTATCATCTATGGAGCAGTTAACATGGTGAAATACACATAATCACGCACTCGCAAACGCAAAATTGGAATGAACTGAAGTTTTGGGAATAAGCTTTTTTAGTGGATATCTACTAAATGTCATAAAAAGAGGATGCTAGGATCAGGAAATACTCCTTTAACACAAAAATGTTAACCACGTCGACGAGTCATCTTTAAAGCAAACGGGCCTCATTTCATATTCATTGCCAACTACATGAGGGATGGTGCAATAACTCATGTGGACAACATAAAGCGGACAAACATTTTGGGCAGGTCGAAGAGGGGGTGGGCGCCAAGATATTTTTTTGGCACAGATATTTTAAGTACGTTTTTCATACGCTCTAAGTGTAAATCTATTGATCTATATTGTATATACACAACCACTTTATTTAATTACATAGAATGATCATGCATTGTTTTATTTTGATATTTTGAAAGTTTATTAATTTTTTGCTTCGGTTATGTCATTCTTGACGCCATAATTATTGTAAGACTCAAAATGTGCTACAAAGTTTCTAAATTTTGAAACTTATTATTAAGGTCATCACCTGATCTTTTAGTTATTTTGTATATTTTCTTAAATGTTCATTAAAGGGCACTTCGTGATCCACAGCCTCATCCCCCCCACTTTTCTCAAAAAAAGTTGAGATTTTTATATCACTGGAAACCTCTGGCTACATAATGTTTATGTACAAAATATTTCTTGCAGATTAATTCGTTTAGCAAAGATATCGTGAAATTTGAATTTCGTTCTGGTGCACCAGAACGAAATTACAACGTATTGTCTATGGAGCAGTGTAATGCACATAATCATGCATAACTCGCAAACGCAATATCGGAATCAACTTAAATTTTGGGAATATGCTTTTTTCGTGAATATGTACTGAAAAATGTCATAAAAAGAGGATGCTAGGATCACGAAATACTCCTTTAATTTTACTTTTAAGGTATACAAGGGTATCCAATAAGTTGTCGCAACTATTGTGTATCCCCATTCAGATGTGACGTAAGTAGCATTTATTTACAATAATAAAAACCTTTATCTTTCAAAACACAACAGTTGCTATTAGAGTACCTCATTTTCATAAAGTCATTGTTATATGTAACATTGGCGGGAAAATTGAATTGCAGTTAAGGAACGTGTAATAAAAAGAAACAGAAGTAAGTACCAAAGCAGTTTACAAGCCTTATTTTTGGTTTGAGGTAATCTGAGTATATTCTCTTGATAATTGTGAATGAAAAATGTGTCCATTAACAGATGAGGAAAGGGAATGTCCTTAAAATTAATCAAAAATAGGCCTTAACGATAACCGAAAATGGTGTGAAAATCATGAGAGACGAGCACACAAGGTAGAAACAAGCGGTATGAGCATGATGAGGGTTGGGGTGTGTTGGAATGTGTTTGACCAAATTGAGTTTGGGTGTAATATTTTATGCTTATGTGTAATTCCATCATTATGTCAATTTGCAAGTTTCGTCTGCTATAAGACTCCCATCCAATGTAAAATTATGGCATTTTTCCTCCCCAATGTCTTGTTCCAAGTTCAGTCAAAATGTGCGTACTTTTCAATTTCAACATAATCATGATAATGACATGTGCTAAAACATGTGATTTTCCTCTCAACAAATACTCTAGACTGATTTTGTAATGCGACATTGTTTACTTCCTGGCTAGCCCACATTTATATACAGTAAGCCAAAAAATTAAGGTACCAGTTGTGTTCACCCCTGTATGTCCTCAATAAAGACAAATGTGTCAAAATTAAAACAAGCAGCCGATGCCTGTACTCTTTAGCTCTGATTTAAGACCTTATTTGTTGAAATTGGTTGAGAATTAAAGAAACGGTAGTCCAAAACCTGATGAAGATACGAAATAAAAAGTTGCACTTTTGTGTTCTAATCAATGAAAGCACGACGCTAGTTTTTCGTGCTAATCAATGAAAGCACAACGCTAGTTATCTTGTTCGCGAACGCTTTGTGTACAAATCAATAGGGCATGCAATGTGGCAAACTGCAACTTTTAAATTAGCATCTTCCTTGGGTTTTTGGATCGTCGTGTCTTTATTTTGAAAACAATGTCAACGAATGAGGTCTTAAATTCGAGCTAAAAGCTGTAGCTATAGGCTGTTGGTTCCAATTATTACATATCTGCCTTTGTTTAGGATATACAGGGGTGAACGTAACTGGTACCTTAATTTTTTGGCTTACTGTATATCTCTCCCGTTGTGGAATTCTGCAGCCGATGCCTGTACTCTTTAGCTCTGATTTAAGACCTTATTTGTTGAAATTGGTTGAGAATTAAAGAAACGGTAGTCCAAAACCTGATGAAGATACGAAATAAAAGGTTGCACTTTTGTGTTCTAATCAATGAAAGCACGACGCTAGTTTTTCGTGCTAATCAATGAAAGCACAGCGCTATAGTTATCTTGTTCGCGAACGCTTTGTGTACAAATCAATAGGGCATGCAATGTGGCAAACTGCAACTTTTAAATTAGCATCTTCCTTGGGTTTTTGGATCGTCGTGTCTTTATTTTGAAAACAATGTCAACGAATGAGGTCTTAAATTCGAGCTAAAAGCTGTAGCTATTGGCTGTTGGTTCCAATTATTACATATCTGCCTTTGTTTAGGATATACGTACAGGGGGTGAACGTAACTGGTACGTTATTTTTTTGGCTTACTGTATATCTCTCCCGTTGTGGAATTTTGTGGTCCATCTGTTTTTCAGGGTCAATTAAATTAACATTCATCATGTCCATGATTACCTATTAGTATTGTAGCCGTGGTTTTTAGCTCTGTTGCAGAGGTAATTTTTAGCACATTTTCTGCCCTGTATGTTCCCCACTTCACCTCTCCATCAGTTTTTATCAGCAAGCCGCAACGTATATTGTTTAACCTGTTAAAACTGCATCATATTCATCATAGTACACCAGGCACAAAAAGAAACTCGTCAGTTATATTCATCCTTGCTGTTCAATAACTTGATAATTTTGGATTATTCTGAAATATACATTTTGTTAATTGGACTTTTCTTTCTCATTTGACAACCTGTTCGTGACCATTGAGCAAGAATTGACCAAGATATGCGCCTTCAAACTCTCAAACCCCAAAATGAAAAGTTGCAATTTTAACGATTCAATTGTGCCTGTTACACTGTGTGCTTTATTGATTGGCCGTGGTGCTTGTGTGCAATACAACGATGCGTTCCCATTGAAAATCGTTGAAAATGCAACTTTTGATTTTGGGGTTTGAGGCTTTGGAGGCGCATATCTTAGTCAATTCTTTTTCGTTTTTCACGAACAGGGTGTCAAATGAGAAAGCAAAGTCTAATTAACAAAATGTATATTTCAGAATAATCCAATTCTTCAATAATTCAAGTTATTGAACAGCAAGGATGAATATAACTGACGAGTTTCTTTTTGTGCCTGGTGTATTATGATGAATATTGATACAGTGTGTCTCCTGTCTGATCTTATTTGCCCCCACGATTGAATGTCGGACCAATAATCACCCCGGATACATTGATATCCTCCATTAATAAGATGAAAGTGGCCCAACCTGCTTTCCATCCCTCTAGCATTTCTTTCCATCTGGTAGCCTTAAAATACTTAATTAAATACACAAAATATTATGCCGTTGCGCATTTTATTTTTTAATTGGAACCCAAAATTGCAATTGTTAAATTGGGTTAACCTGTATTCCCAAAGGTAATATGAGCACACTTTCATAACACATGTTTCACAAATGACACATCTACTCATCTAGTGTCTATCAGGATATAAATTAAAATTATATACTGTCGACTACCATTTTCAACTGCAAACATTAAAGCCATGGATGGCGTTAATATATTTACAATTTCAGTCGAACTTGTGATTTTGCTATTCTTTGTCCAAAAAATGAAATAATATTAGTAACAGCAGGAAGTGTTTCTGGACATTTATAAGCCGAAATAATGAGATCATGAAAGAAAAACCGCTTGCTATGTCTTGACTGGCTTCGGTCTATTGAGGGATTTAATGTATAATTGATGACATTAATTCAAAATTGCTATGTTGTCCTACAAACACCAAATTTGGATGATTCAAATCAAGTGAAAGATGTGACAAATGTGGACATTACAAATTATGCCAAAAAATCAGGTTTGAAGAAAATTATCGCTTAAAACGAGCGTACAAATTGCTTTAAGATAGCATAGCCTACTTATGTGTCATGTTACTGATACGGGTCCTGATAGGGGTCCGGCAGCAACATTTTATCTTTCGTTGAGTTGATTGATGCATTAAAACATATGTGGACAATAACATCCACAAAGAGGTGAGCTTTAGATGGTTGCTATATACGACAGTCTCTTTCGGAAAATACTAGATGTTACCATGGGAAACACATGCCCCAACAAGGACTCATATGAAAAATTGTTGCAATTCTCTAAGGATCAGCTGTTTGCAGGTCACAGGAGCTAAGATTAAGCAGCATTACTTTGTAAATCTCCCATTTACAAGTAAATTTCATCTGCTCTTTCCAAAGAAAAGAACTAAGCATGATATCATATGAAATCATGATATTCTGATTAAGAAACTTAAACAATATGGGGTATATGAGGATGAATTATTATGGTTTAAATCATACTTAAACAACAGAGAACAAACTGTTAATGTTAACTCAACTTTTTCTGACTTTCGGCTAATTGATATTGGTATTCCTCAGAGCTCAATTCTAGGTCCTTTACTGTTTATCATTTTTGTTAACTCAAATGGAGTCATATCAAAGTAAGCTAGGTAGCTGAATGGTTCAAAGTAAACAAACTCACTTTAAATGTTGAAAAGACTAAGTTTATGATCTTTGGTACAAACAAAGTACTTGAAAAGTTCAACAATGTACATATATAACAAAAATGATATTGAAAGAGTAGATGAGTTTAAATATCTAGGTGTGAAATTTGATAAGAAGCTGTCTTGGTGAGCTCATGTCGATAATGTTAGTAAAACTATTTCCAAAAGAACTGGCTTAATAAAACGTATAAAATATTTCCTTCCATACAAAACCACTATAATGTTATCCAATGCACTTGTTTTCCCCCACTTTGATTATGGAATCATGGTCTGGTCAAATTTTAGTGTAGAGTACCATAATAAGCTTCAGGTACTTCATAATAATTTAGCTAGAATAATTCTCTCAGCAGATATAAGGACACTAACTAATGATTTAATGAATACATTGCAGTGGGTTAAACTTGGGTCAAAGATGACATAAGGCGAATGAAAGTCGATTCCGAGTTTATCGTCCCCCGCCCGCGTCACTTTTTGGACACCAAAAACACCCGCGTCAAATTTTCAAAAATGCCAAAATAATTCACTATTTTCAAAGTATCAGTGTTTTCACCAGTTTTAGCAATTCGAAACATATATTTTTGTTTGTAAAACATATAAATTTATAATTTGGAACCAAAACCAGGCTCTTTTCCAACTTTTCTAGTCCCTACCCATATAAAAACATGTGTTTAAATAACATGTATGAGTGTGGCTTTAAATCAACACGCACTTTAGGTCAATAATGAAATCTGATGAAATAATGAAAAATGAAAAATGAAAAAGTCACCTCACCAACCTGGGGAAAAAAAGGGACGATAAACTCGGAATTGACTTTCATTGGCCTAATGACTGTTTTCAAATGTTTAAAGAATGACTATCCATCATACTTATCTTCACAATTTGATTTTGTTCATGATAACCATAATCATATAACTAGAAATCATACTTCGAATACATTGATTGTACCAAAATTTAAATCAAATTCAGGTCAACGTACTTTTCACGTCAGGGCAGCCTATGCATGGAATTCTTTGCCACCGACAGTAAGAGCTCAGATGGAAAATGTGACTTTAGGCCAATTTCAGGCAAAAATTAAAGAAATTTAGGCCTGTCTTTACCTTCATTTTGTTCATTATTTTGCTTGCTTGATATTTGTATATAAATATAATTATTGTATTTTTGTATTTTGAATCATGGTATTTATAATTATCTTGTATTTGATGATACCATTATACTTATTTGTAATATACTGTATGATATTTTGTAAATATTGTGTATCGTAATAATATATTTTGTTGCTATAACATGTATACAATGAGGGCCTGCTTGAAAAGCAGTGCTTGTCACTGACGCAGTATAACCCTCAATAAAGAAAGAATAAATACATAAATAAATAAATAAATAAATAAATAAATAAATAAATATATAAATAAATAAACAAATCACACTAAAAACCTTATTTCTCCTCCTATAGTAATTTTACAATTTTTGAAACACCTGCTGAATAAAAAATTCAAAGTAAACCCCATCAATGTCAAAATTCATGTCAATGAATCATTGTTTCAAACTGAAAAATGATTGCATGGGTTGACTGAGTTATCGGACATATAAATAAGAAAAAAAAGAAAAAACACAATTAAATCTATCAAAACATTGATCACGTTGATATCGAGAATGTTTTTGTACATTAAATATGGTCCTGAAAAGTGCAACTTTTCTGAAAGAATCACTTTTGGAACATGTGGTTAATTTTGACCAAAGAAAATAATTTTGAAAATGGATACTTCTGTGTCAGGAGGAAGCTTGAAATATTTGTAGAGAAATGTTTCGAAAATTTATTTTAAACATTTCAGTCGAAATCAATCTACTTCTGCCCAAAACGGCCACTTTTAATTTCATACAGCTACAAAAAAATCCCCAAAACGCCTAAAGAATAACATTAGGCATGTCCTAGATGTTGGAGGGTTCTGACCATTTTGACACTTTTTCATACACCATGAAAATTTCTAACAATTTTACACTTACGCAGCACTGCGTAAGTGTAAAATTGCACTACTGATAGTGTCCTTTAGTTAAAAAAATATTGTAAAATTTGCTGACTCAGACTACCCCAAAATGACCAAAAAAGTGCTTAGTATTGTGTTAAAAACCACACCCAATGTATTCATAAAGAGGAATCAGGGAAAGTTTCATCTATTTGTGGTATACCTTTGTGAGTTGTGTAGCTATAAACGTCAATGCCAAATTTTGGGCTTCGCAGGGGTAAAAATTGACCAATTCATCGAGTTTGATGACAAGAATGGTCTCACATTGTCCTCTTAAATAGAGATTCATAGGTTTTACATAATGATATCTTTTATTTGGTTTAGCGGCACAAAGTGTATCATTTATCGAGCAAATTGACGCCCAGAATCGATACCCGATTTGAATTTTACCGAACTAAACCTAAGATTCGGAGGCTATACCCTAGTTTTGCGGGCTATTTCTTGGAATGGGCTTTCAAAACACAAGAATTGCTCCCTGATTTGAGTTTCACCGAGCTAAACCTAAGATTCGGGGGTTATACCTAGGTTTTTGCTTTCGGAGGCTATACCCTGGTTTTGCGAGCTATTCCTAGGAATGTGCTTCAACACCTTAGAATCGCTATCCGGATTTGGGTTTTGCCTGGCTAAACCCAAGATTCGGAGGCTATGCCATGGCATTGCTGACCATTATAAGCATGCTTAGCATTAGACTGTAAAACCCTAGAATTGCTACCCGATTTGAGTTTTGCTGAGCTATTCCTTAGTTTGGGGAGCAAAACCCAAGAATGGGCTGACGAAACCAATAGCGACCAATTCTTGGGTTTTGCTAAAAATGATACACTTAAATGCTTCCATATACGCACACCAATTCCTACACGTCAGGCTCCAGCATGGGCGTTGTATAGTATTCATTACAGATACAGATACTTTTTGGACCACGGAGTTTGACATACAATTGAATTATATCGCGAATTTCAAAAAATCAAAATCATTTTATCTCAGAAGAACATTCCTCATATTCAGAATGCAATTTGGTGTGTCTGCAGTTGTTCTCTTTGGTCCTACAAAAACACAGTAAGCCAAAAAAAACCAGTTATGTTCACCTCCTGTATATCCTAAACAAAGACAGATATCGTCGGGTGTATTACATAGTGACGGATGTTAAACTTCGCCAGAAAAAAGTTTTTGAGTTAGACGCGCGCGATCAAAGAGTACGCCGATTTGTGATCAACCATAGCAGAACACTAACAAGTAAAATCCTCCAAAAGTTGCTGTATTTAAAAAAAACTAGTATCTAAAGTATCTTGGAACATCTATCACATGAAGGATTATTCGCTATTAAATCAGTAAAATGATTACAAAGTTCCGTCAGTATGTAAAAACTTAAAAACGTTGCACCATAACATCCGTCACTATGTCTTGCGCCAATATCGCGCACGCTAATCTGGTCTTTCGTGTTGATCTATGGACATCCGTCACACATCCGTCACTATGTCTTGCGCATAAAAGTCGGATCAAGGATGGACTTCGAAGAATCCGTCGGTTCTTTACGCTTATTATTAAACGCTTTTTTTATGCTAAAACCGACTCGTCACGAGTGCCCACGACATACATGGTATACGGTATTGTATTTGAGTATTTACTCCTGATCTTACTAGTTCTCACTCTCATGATATAGCTAATCACACAAGCTGTAACTTCTTTTTACAAAACGCCAATGATTGTATTCAGTTTTTACCAATTTACACTGTATTACCTGTCAATTTGGAGCCGCCTCTAAACGCCTCTGAACATATTTTGATCATCTTTCAATAACTTACTCATTAAAAAGGATCATATTTTCATTTTGTATTACTTAATCATCCCTTTTATATTGTAAAGCTTTGAAATAATGTCTCTAAATAATTGTCGAATCAACTCGAACCATTAGAAATTTATTAAAAGTGATATTTTACTAAAATAATGATCCATTGAATATCTGCTCTACGTAAACGTTTTTGGTTTTTTTGGCAAAATTGAAAAGAAATGGGGTTTTAAATTGAACTTTGGAATTTGAAAAGTTAAATTCACATTGGGTCTAAGGCTGTGCTAACACTTTTCTTTGATGACTTTGTCCAATTTTTTTTATTTTTTCAAATATCTTAAAAATACAAGAATCTAAGTTAATTGAACAGACAGTAGCGTCGTGCTTTCACTGATTAGAACACAAAAGTGCAACTTTTGATTTCGTTTCTTCATTAGGTTTTAGATCACCGTTTCTTTGATTTTCAACCAATTTCAGCAAATAAGATCTTAAATCCGAGCTGAAGAGTACAGGTATTGACTGCTTGTTTTAATTTTGACATATTTGTCTTTATTTGGGATATACAGGGGAATTGAACACAACTGGTACCTTAATTATTTGGCTTACTGTAAAGGTGTAAAGGTGAGTGACCTAGCCGTTAATGATATGATAAACAAAAAGTAAACACGTGGTCCAAAGGTCAATAAACCTTTGTAATAAATTAAATTAAAACCTTTGATAAAGATAAATGAACACGTGTTTTAAAATACTAATTATAAGCATTTTAATAAATTGATCAAATAATACCGTGTTTATTATTACTAAATTTCAAAAAAACAATATCAAAACAATAGATAATATGTGACCCGGCAGCACAAACGAGCCGTAAATTCCCTAAATTGTATTCTGAGTTATGGTGTAAAATGTGTACGAAGGTCGTATTCATCGGTCACTAAAGCTGGCGGCGACATCTGTCTTATTTTGATAGTCACAACACCAATCAATAATCCTATTATTGAAGTGGATAATAAGCTTCTACCTTAGATGGCTATAGAACTTTTAATAACTCTGGTCTTTGTTTGCTTTTGCTAAATCCTTTTCAAGTGGTGGGTTATTTGTATAGGTTTGCATAACCAACAATTAACAATGAGAGAACCTTCTTAAACCTCGTTGACTTGGGGATGATTTGAAATGACCGCCAATTATGACTGTTTGATATTTATTGCCAGCAATGTGGAAAAAGAGACACACATAGAAACGAAAAAGCTATAATTTTGTTGAAGGAGCAAAGTTTAACTAACCATAACTCCGCTTCTGGATATCGTTTGAAGTCAAATGATATACCATTTTTAAGTTTATGATGTTTATTTTTAAACACGAAATAAAACAAAATTGACCGGGGAGGAATTTACGGCTCATTCGCCGTGGACGGTCACATATAATAAATCTTTATTATGAACACGTGTTTTAAAATACTAATTATAAGCATTTGAAATTAAATTTCAAAGAACAATATCAAACAATAAATAATAATTAAAAACAATAAATATACACAATTGATGGTGCATAATAAGTCGTTATTAATAGCGAAGCAATAATATTATTAAACCACGCCGAAACAATATATAAAGAGTAATAAGCAGCAGCCAAAAATCACTCTACTGACAAGACGGCATCAAAGAGGTGATCCTAGCAATCCAGTTGGTGTATAGACTCAACGTGTTTACTACAATATATCTATCAGCTTCTAACGGTAAGACTATACCAACTATCATTGCTATATAGGTAATTTGAATTTTCTGTTGTTGTACAGGCCTATAACCATCAGGTATTTGAAACTTAGTCATTGCATTTCTAGAGGCGTACTGATGTATACGTCCAGCGCACCCAAGAATACTGTTTGGGCGCACTACAGTTTAACTTGACACTCTGCTTTCCCTCATAATCAATTTTCTTCTCAAACTAGATTTTAGGTTGACGATACCTTAGTGATTAAGGGTGTCCACTCTTTCTAATTATGCAAGGAGCAAATCTTTTGACCATTTCAAACTGTTGTCTTTCAATGAAAGTTAATACCAATGTTGGTATGCCTCTAGTATAAAATGGTTTTCGATTTGAAATAATGCCACAAAGCATTTTGGTGTGAAACAAAAACGCATTTAGAGTGAGTTTATGGTATCAATCACATAAGAATGTTTGAAATACTTATGAATATGAACAGGAAAGCTCGTCCTATTATTAATGTCAATACATTTCCATCAATATTGCATCTATAAGGCAGGGTTGGGCGTAAGACCATCCTCTTTAATAACAGATTACGTTCGATCGGGTACTTCTGGGCGGAAAGGCTGCACGGCATAGTGAGCAACAATGTGCTGAGTGCAAATTGAGTGTGAATGACCATTTGACAACTTTCTCTAAACTACTGAACTGGAAAACGATGCAATGTTTCCAGGCCTCTAAATAAGAAGAAAAATCCAGCCTTCAAGGGTCCTCACCAATTTTCAAGGGTCCGACGCCGGACCCATGCCTTTGAAATTTCAAGAGAGAGAATTTGCTACGGCGATCACGTTATGTCTAGATTGAAGAAAATTGAAAACCCGGGTTGAAAACTTGATGGGAAACTAAAATGAAAGTGTACTCAGTTCCAACAAAACTAGGATTTTCTGCTCTTTGCTTGGTTCAATTTTTACGGGTCACGCGGACCCGTAGCGCAGGAAATTTGCGGGTCCGCGCCTACTTCCACGGGTATTTGACGCAAGAACGCGCCTTATTTCGAGCGCTGAATGTGTCCCATATAATAAGTTTCTTATGGGTGTGCAGGGTGTGCCATGAACCGTGCACCACTCACAAGAAGGTCCAAGTTCAGAGGGCCCGTGTACTATTCATAATGTACTGTTCAAAGTAGCCCAAACAACTTTTAAAAGTGAAGGGTGCGGTGAAGACCAAAATAGTGGTTATCATGACCTGTGGTTGTTGTTAGTTTGTTGTTGCTTTTGGGGGGTGATTGTTTTGTTTGTTTTTGTTTTTGTTTTTCAAGTCTTTTTTTTTGTTGTTGTTGGTGCAATGGTTTATAGTGCGCTATGCACAGACAGTCAGACACAACGCCTAAACAACATCAAAATTTACCTCTGAATGCGACAATTATGCCGAACCAATCTGCATTCCATTCTGTTGTTTTCAATAGCCAAACATCAGACAGATTCTAAAAGAATATCAGATATCAGATATCAGCGTTAATTTCACGGTTAGCTTAAAACGCATTGAAGCGCCAAAATGTAATCACAAAATATATGATATTAGTAAGACACCAATAACAAAGAAATGTGCCCAAAGATTTGTCTTTGGCATGCAGCTTTCTTGAAATATCTTCAATATCACATTTGAGGAAAACGTCACAAAAGTGAAAACAAACATGAAGCTTTAAACAAAATACACATTGGCACTGGCGCTGTGATTTGGTGTAACTCGTCGCTTCTCCTGTCCGGTTACTTGTAAGTTTGCCCCTTTCAGAGCCCTTAATAAGCATCTACCTAGGTTGTGGCTGCATGTACAAAAATGTACAAAAAAGTACACATAAAGTATACTTTATTTGTACTTATTTTTAACCAGGGAGGTTACCATGTAGCAAGTTGTGGTCATATATTTACGTGTTAGCTATCTTAATTTTGTTGTTTGTTTTGTCTGCTCTTGTTTTTTACTGTTTATTTATCTGCATCAACTGATACCACCAAAATGATACGGTATCACATCTGTTTTACACAGGCCTCTACCATATACAAGATGTTGGCTCGCATGGTATTTGTTGTTGTTTTGGTTACGATGGTTATTTCAGCAGAATCTAAAGCCGAGAATGCCAAATCCGGAAACACGGGTAAGGGATAGGGCAATAATTATAAAGTCCGGTGTGAATTATAGGGGGCAAGGCAAGAATTGTTTGATGTGTGATATTTAATATGTGTAATATGCCCAGTGCCATGCTACTGTTAATTTTTCTTGATTGACCTTTTTGGTAAATCCTTAGTAATTCCTTGCGGGTAGACACAAAATGTCGTCATTTGACGCCACCCCAATGCGCACATCGTTTGGTGAACATTGTTACTGCGCATTCCAAGTCAAGTCAAATTACGACATCTCGGGTCTAGCCACAAGGAATTATGGGATTTACCGAAAAGGTCGAAAAAGGATCGACCGGCTATGTATTTTAACCGTTGGTCACACAAAAATATACAAAAACAGTCCCTTCCAACTGATTCCTTTTTCTTTTGGTACCCTGGGACGGGCTGTGGGGAGTTGTTCGTCATACTAATATTTCTATATATGACTTCGATTGTAGTTCTTATTTCCTAATAATCCTTTCTTTGTACCCTTCGTATTGCCAGGGCCGTTCCGACCATTAGGCCAAGTAATGCGGTCGCCTAGGGCGGCAAACGCAGAGGGCGCAAAAAGGTGGGAGGGCGAAAAAAAAAACAGGAACGGGGAAAGAAAAGGGAAGAAAAAATGAGGACGGATAAAAAGAAAAAATGGGAGGAAAAATAAAAAGTGGCGATAAGAGCAACAGAAAACAGAGCGGAAAAGGAAATGGGGGACCTGAGAAAAAGAAAAGAAACGGGGCAGAGAAAAGGAAACAAGACACGATATGCTTTGGTGGGGCGACAGGGAGAGGCTTTGCCTGGGGCGGAAAATCCCTAGGAACGGCCTTGCGTACTGCCATTTCATCAGCTCTGTGAAGTGTAGGCCTAAATAAAATAGTGAATATTCTCAGTCATCCAGTCGTTAGAATGACAAGGTTTTAAATTAACTATCCCTAGCCGTCTCAAAGTGTCACATGACCAGCCCAGCGGGTCAGTTGCCTGATGAAGTCTGATGGTTTCAGACGCAACGTAGCAAGTTGCAAAAAATGTAAGTTCCAGTATTTGATTTAATTCAAAACCTTGTGTAGGCTTAGGCTTGTCCATTTGTTTTGATCACCTTTTGCCGACTGCCAATCTAAAACAGCCCGTAAAGCAGTTCCTGCCTAAAAACCATCATAATAAGGGTCCAATTTTTTTTGCAGAAGTTCATGATCGCGGATACTTGTACTTACCTCCCCTGTACTTACATGATGCTTTACAAGAAGCTGCGGCACAATATACCAGTAATGAGCGCAGAGGAGTCTTGACTGAATTAGCAGATTTGGCCTCAATCTTAGCGGCACAGCAGGTAGGAACACAATGCGAGGTCCAATATGATCATACGTTTCTATGTGTACAGTGTATTATATCACTCACATATTTTATATACAGTTCGTGTGTTAATTTAATTACCATTGATATCAAATCATCGGCGTTTAGTAATAATAATACCATTCCAACGACACTTAATGCTATTCAAAATGTATTAAACCCGGGGGGGGGGCACTTCAATATGAAAATGGATATAGGTGTAGGGCTGGTACTTTCGCACTAAGGGGCATTCGGTGAGAGCAAAACGTAAAAAATATGGGGTCATTGGGTGAGAGCATGATTTTTGGCATTCGGTGAGAGCAAAATGTAAAAGATATGGGGTCATTGGGTGAGAACATGACCTTTTTTTAAAATATAATCTTTGGGTGAGAGCCGAATCAAATTTATAGTTCTAAATGACTTCAAATTTCTTTTTTTTTTAAATAAGTAACAAAATCGGTGATAAACATGATAAATGGAAGTTGCTGTTCAAATTGAACTTGTAAGGGTCTTTGGGTGACAGATCAAATGGAAAAATAGGGGTCTTTGGGTGACAGAGCATGTTTTGTAAAAAATATGGGGTCTTTGGGTGACAGCGATGCTGAAAAGGAGGTCTTAACAGCCCTACATACGCGTCACCTCCAAAGTTGGAGTGCCCCCGGTATTAAACAAGCCCGCGAATTTGATCAGGCACAGTAGACTGCTCTTTAGGATGGCACAACACTACCTGAACGCCCATTGAACTGCACAGTGAAGCCTCATTTTAAGACTGATGTTTAATGCTTGAGATATGAATCTTGCAATCAATTTAAAGCTGATTTTATATTACGATTTTTATCTACATCTGTGGTTGACCGTCGAAATTATTCACTATTTTGCCGCGAAGAAAAAAGGTGAAAATTTAACCGTTAAATATCACTTAATTTTGGAAACCTGACGATGTTCAAAATCACGCCAAAACTTCACCTTTCAAATAATAATTTGGGAATAAGCCAAATCGCTATTGTAACTTCCGGTTTTTTAGGACACTTTGCCCTTTGACCTATCTGGAAAATTCAGAAAAATTCGGGTTTTGTGCGTACAAAATATAATTTAAAACGTGTTACTAGAATAAAAACAAACTTAAAAAACATTATTATTAAATAAATTAATTATTTAAATATTTTTAATGATAACATTATGACAATAATAAATAAATTATTAATAATTACAGCAATTTTCCTGATAGGTCAAAGGACAAAGTGTCCTAAAACTGCAAAAACTGTCCCACAATGCATTGCAAACTTCCAATGCCGATTGGGCTTATTCTCCACACCTTACTTCACACCACAGTGCTTCATACAAACACATGTCGGAACAAAATGAGCTGAAAGCGTGAGATATAAGTTTAGAAAATAAAGCAGCAACAAGCTCAAATAAGCTGTGGCCTATTTTAACTACATTTCGTTAGTACATAACTGACCTGAATGCTGAACAAATTTGGCTTGCGCTGCCCTCTTCAGCATGTTCAACAAGTTTTGGCAATTTTTGGTAGGGGTCAATTTAGGTTAAACAGTTTTCAAATTTGAAAAAAAAAATCCCAATGCTCATTTTTGAATACGGATATCTACAATACCTTCGTACAATGGCCAGAACTTTAAAACTTTGCATTTATAAGAGAATCGTTTTGAGGCCAAAGATTTTCGTATGGAACTTTTAAGAGGCCAGCCAAAGTCAATTCAGTTTAGTACCCTTCATGCAAGTCAAAAACACTTTGACCTTTGTTTCAATGATTTGGTCACGGAACATTAATTAGCTCTGTTCCTGTATTTAATACAAGATTTTATGACGGAGTAATATTAATATTTACGTATTAATAAACCGATTTCTTCATTAAACATGTTAAAAGGAGTTATTCATACGAGACCAGTCACCGCTCCTGGAGAAGCTTGGAGAGGAGCGGTTAGAGAAACAAGGAGATGACACATATAGGTCTGGTGTATTAGTAGCGTGTCCGGGGGGGGCTTTCGGAAAGCCGCTTGGAACCTCCGCCCGCACTTTGTCAAAAATCATGTAAAATCAGTTGTTTTGGGGGCGATTTTAGCCATTAAGCCCCCCGCATAACTCTGAAAGCCCCCGCAGGAACAGATCCTGGACACGCCGGTGTGTATATAACTATTTTAACACAAATCATATGCCCTTGTTTTTCAGGGATCCTTCGAATAAATAATGCTGACTCTTTGGGTTGGCAAGAGGATGACGAACAGAACATGGCCGACCTAATTTATATTACCGGTTATTATCGCACCTTTCATGCACATGCACTTCGAGGAATGAATTTACTTCGGACCATATTTGAAGAGTTTGGTTCCAAAAGGCCCTAAATCCAAAGGCTGCTTTGTGTAAAATTCATTTGAAGATAGTCCTAAGAGTAGCAGTTATCTAATAATATTGGACCACTAGAATAGTTATAACAATTTTGTGGTTATCATAAAAAAAATAATTGCAAATCTCATTTACCTCAGACGTGCTTAGAAGAAAAAATAATGTTCCAAAAAGAGCTAAATCCAATGGCAGCCATTTTAAAAACTTTAGTTGGAAAATAATCCAGAGTTACAAACATATACATCCCAATCGTTGAAATGTCATTTAAACTTTAAAATGTTAAAATATATCAGCAAAATGTGACACAAGGCAGCTATTGGATTTAGCGACTTTTGGAAACAAACTCTTCATTTAAAAAAATTTTAATTTTAATTTTATGTCTAGTTTTTCTCGCACAAGTCTAAAAGCGGGAGGCGTTTGTTGTCATTTCGGTTGAATTTTAAGGATAAAATTATGTCTTAGAGCTTGCGAAGATTTTAAAATCCAATGCGAAAAGCGCCCCCACCGACTCAAACTCAGTCAAAGTAAGATTGAGATGAGGCGCACCGCAAATACGCGCGGCCCGGGACACGCGGCAGCTTTAATGGTATACTTTTTTGCTGGCTCCTCACTCAGTTTCTGTTTCTAAATGTATGTCTTCAAATAAAAGAAAAATGAAAAACTTGAATAAAATAATTGTAAGACGTGATTATTAATGTCGGTTGTAGACATTATCTTCCACGGGCGAGTATGAAGTTCAAATGGAATGAACGCATTAAGGTTAAATACAATTGATTTTCAAGGCTTGAATCCAGAGGGGCGTAAGTTAATAATGGAAACAGCCATGCAGAAAAGAATGAACTCACGCGTACAATAGTGTATCAATCTGAACTACAAATACAACAATAATAACAAAACCAACAACCAATATTTTGTTAATCTAATTTGTAAAAATATATTCATAGGCCGCACCTATTTTATAGACTAGTATAGGCCTAAAAATTGCTGAATTATATAATGGAAAAAAACGGGCAAAAACAATCAATCGCTGCAGTCAGAAAGAAAGACACGAACAAGAAAAAGAAGAAAAAAGTGAGAGAAAAACTAAATGGAATGGACCACATAGGGACTCGAACACGTACCAATTTTTTCCAGCTCAAAACTATAGTATAGTATTATATAGTAGAGCGTAAGTCCGGCGCGCTAACCGATTGAGCCACTGGGGCACATGAAATGATTGATCTCAAACTGATACTTATGGAATAGTGCATAACAGGCTCTTATGATAAACAAGCTTGTTACCGCTGTCAATGTCGGAGGTATCGATGGCGAAAAACCTCGTTTTTTGCAAAAGTAGCTTAAATTTGGAGTGAAATTCAAATGGTAAAGTAAGCGACAGACATTTGAGAAATAATGTAGGCAGTTAGAAATCGAAATTAACATTCCACAATCCAGATATCGATAATGTAACAAAACAGTGTTTTGTGGTACAAGATTCTCGAAAATTGTTCCCAAAAACGGGCTAATGAAATTTAATCGGTACTGTATTTGGTTCTTCCCCGTGGCAACATTATTTCTAGGGTCGATTTGTAGTACAATACACAAAAAAAGAAAATAATCACTCGGCGTGGTTTTATACGGAGCGAACATTTGAAAAAAACTGCATGGAACGCGTTTTTGATCTTTTGAACATGGTGCGTAAAATGGTTTAAACGAAGCAGCTCCATTTAAATTTCATACACACTCTCAGAAAGATTCAACCTGAATCTTCACTGAGGGAGAGTGAGTTTCAAAAGCAGCTGATATGCTAATGTGTTCATTCCATTTGAACTCCATATTCCCCATTTCACAAAACAAACATTGTAATGAACCAAATGAGAAACAATCAGACACAAAAGATTATTTAAAGCCATATTGTAAGATTTCCATAAAAATGGATTAGTATTTCTTTTCCAAAATATGTTAGCTTTTACTGCCAGGTCCCCTTTAATGTTCCTTTTAATTCTGAGCCGATCAACTGAAGTAAAGCAAAGAAATTGGAATTTACTACAAGCACAGATGTCGCCAATGCGTCACTCCGTCGGGCGTGCTACGGCACGATCCTTTGATGCGTGTATGATTATCGACCCGCACGTCATCTACGTACTGGGTTGTGAACATCGCATACGCGTTCGACTATGTTACATCACAATAATTAAACAACGGTTCCTGCCTTTCATTCAAGATCTCGGATTTTGACAGCACCTAAAGTCTTGATTTTTGCAGGGTATGTTAGTTTAATAAAGTACATTACAATCATGTAAAAAAAAAAAAAAAAAAAAAATATTGAGGGCGTCCTCCTCAGCAAATGTTACAATATGCACTCTTTATTGATCAGGAACTCAAGAACTAACACATCTATCAAATACTAAAAGTAGATTAAATGACATTTTGAAATCCCCTGCAAATTACCGTACTATATCAGATATACCACTTCTACCGACAATGTTTAAAAATGGATTAGTATTTCTTTTCCAAAATATGTTAGCTTTTACTGCCAGGTCCCTTTTAATGTTCCTTTTAATTCTGAGCCGATCAACTGAAGTAAAGCAAAGAAATTGGAATTTACTACTAGCACAGATGTCGCCAATGCGTCACTCCGTCGGGCGTGCTACGGCACGATCCTTTGATGCGTGTATGATTATCGACCCGCACGTCATCTACGTACTGGGTTGTGAACATCGCATACGCGTTCGACTATGTTACATCACAATAATTAAACAACGGTTCCTGCCTTTCATTCAAGATCTCGGATTTTGACAGCACCTAAAGTCTTGATTTTTGCAGGGTATGTTAGTTTAATAAAGTACATTACAATCATGTAAAAAACAGAGTTTTGAAAAAATATTGAGGGCGTCCTCCTCAGCAAATGTTACAATATGCACTCTTTATTGATCAGGAACTCAAGAACTAACACATCTATCAAATACTAAAAGTAGATTAAATGACATTTTTGAAATCCCCTGCAAATTACCGTACTATATCAGATATACCACTTCTACCGACAATGTTTTGATTTTTATAAAAATCAAAAAAATTAAAAAACAAGAAATATGGATCCGCGGATGACACAACAATTGGTCCTGCAATAGACTGAGTCAAGATAGTTATAATTATTTAAATTCGACTGCAAACAGATTTTTTCTGAAAAGGTCCACATTAAATCCCATCAGTAACAACCTTTCTATCCCTGTTAAATCGGACACAGAGTTTACGTAGGCCTGACTTTCAAACCGGGTATTAAAGCCATATTATAACATTTGCTGAGGAGGACGCCCTCACTGACTTTTAAAAATTCATTTTTGTACACGATTATATTGTACTTTATTAAACCAATATACCCTGCAAAAATCAAGACTCGAGGTGCTGTAGTTTTGTCAAAATCCGAGATTTTGAATAAAACGGTGGAACCGGCGTTTTATTATTACGATGGAATTATTAGTCGAACGCATACACGATGTTCATAACACACAGTACGTACACGGCGTGCGGGACGATGATCTACACAAGAAAGGGTCGTACCATAACATGACCGAAGGAGTGGTACGTATTGGCGACATATGCGCTGGTAGTAAATTCCAATTTTCTTTGCTTTGCCGTAGTTGTTCGGCTCAAAAATAAAAGGGGATATATCTAACATTTTATGGCAAAGAAATGCTAATCCATTTTGCATGAAAATGTTATAACTTATAGCTTTAAATGAACCAAACTAAAGTGCCTCTAAGCCTTGACAATACTTAATTAATCTTAACCCGTAGCGCATTTTATTTTTTAATTTGAACCCAAAATTGCAATTGTAAAATTGGGTTACAACTTTTATTCACAAAGGTAATAATGAACACACTTTCAAAGGCGTAACACATGTTTCACAAATGACACATATACTCGTCTAGTGTCTAGCAGGATATAAATTAAAATGTCATTATATACTGTCGACTACCATTTTCAACTGCAAACATTAAAGCCATGAATGGCGTTAATATATTTAAAATTTCGGTCGAACTTGTGATTTTGTTATTCTTTGTATTAAAACTGAAATAATATTAGTAACAGCAGGAAGTGTTTGTGGGCATTTTAAGCCGAAATATTTATGAAGTAATAAGAACGAAAAATCACCTGCTCTATCTTGTCTGGCTTCGGTTTATTGGGGGGATTTAATGTCTTAATTTAAGATATTAATTCAAAATTGCTGTGTTGTCGTACAAACACCAACTTTGGCTGAATCAAATCATGTGAAAGTTGTGACAAATGCAGACATTACAAATTATGCCAAAAAAATCATTAGCATTTAAAACAACCATACGCATTGCTTTAACACAGGCTACCTATGTGTGATGTTACTGATAGGGGCCGGGTCCTGATAGGGGTCCGGCAGCAAGCAACATTTTATCTTTTTTGAGTTGATTGATGCATTTAAACGTATGCGAACAATAACATCCAAAATGAGGAGAGCTTTAAATGGTTGCTATATATGCTCGTCTCTTGCAGACAGCAATAGATGCTCCATGGGAAACACTTACCACCATCAAGGACTTGTGTGAAAAATTGTTGCAATTCTCTTTGACTCTAAACGGATCAGACTGCTGTTTGCAGGTCACAGGAGCTAAAAGAAAGCAGCGTTAACGGTTCTCATGCGGCAGCGGCAGCCCAAACCCGGGA
Source organism: Amphiura filiformis (assembly GCF_039555335.1). Lineage (NCBI taxonomy): Eukaryota > Metazoa > Echinodermata > Ophiuroidea > Amphilepidida > Amphiuridae > Amphiura > Amphiura filiformis. The sequence goes on from NC_092646.1 coordinate 43,852,396, forward strand.
TACGACCAAGAACAATTACACCAAGATATTGGCAGAGGGTACAAGACCGGCCTGACATCAATAATTGTATGCTAGATTATAGTTTGAGACCTATATAGTCCGGCTACAAGAGACGTCATATAGCAAGGTAAACAAAACGTAATATAAACTTGGTTAAATTAATGATTGCCAAATCCATTAAATACTCACTAATTTTAGACTTTCGCCATCTCGGCTGATGGCTTCTTCAGAAAAAAACGTAATATGTTTGCAATCAGACACCATTTTTGAAGATGCAGGGTGACCCTGAAAAAACTGCATCGTTGGAAACGTAATTGTTTGGGTATTTTAACGCCACAACGAAAAATAACTAAATACGTCGTAGTTAGTGTGGTTGAGGAATAAATCAGCTATCACATACATTTTGAATTTTGACAATTGACAATACCGTACTTGAAATGTAAGAATTTTACTACGAAACTCCCTCATTTTTAAATCTTTCCACGGACTCAAATATCAATCGATGATCTATATACAGCCTGTCTCAAAAAAGTGTGCAAGTGAAAAGCGCCCTCTTTGGCAATTAGAAAATTCAGTTGTGACAAGATGCTTACATCAACGTCAAGGCCGTTTGTTCTGTTAATTTTGCTTTTAAATCTCCAGATATGTTTAGTTAACTACGAAAGGGTAAAATCACAATTGTGCCACTTTTACTAGGGAAGAGGGATGCACATGTAATCAATGATAGCATCAAGTTTATCAAGAGTCCCTTCTTGAAATCAAAAGAATGCATCAATTACACAACAACACAAAATTAGTTTTTACTGTATACTGTTTTATTATGATACAGGTATAATGATTCTCTTTTTCCACTTAAAACAGATTAAAAGATAAATAAATATTTCACATTCTGCTGTAAAATTAAATACATGTATATACATGTCAATGATTTTATCATGGTAAATACTGTTTTCCTTGTCACTCAAGACTCAAGTTAAAAGACTAACAAATGTTGCACACTTATAGGTTAATGAACACGTATTACTTGTTGGGGGCGAAATTATACAAAATAATGCACGCGCGCTGATGTTGATGTATCTAATGCACTCCCCACTTCGGGGCTCGGGCATTAGACGCATCGACATCAGCTATAATTGATTTAGATGTACAGCCCTCTTCCCTAGTAAAAGTGGCACAATTGTGATTTTACCCTTTCGTAGTTAACTAAGCATATCTCGCGATTAAAACAAGCAAATTGAACTTACAAACGGCATTGAAGAGCTGCGACTACGCCCTTGACGTTGATGTAAGCATCATGTCACAACAGTATTTTGCCAAAGAGTGCGCTTTTCACTTGCACAAGTTGAGACGGGCTATATATAGTATAGTCAGAGTGTTAAGGCCATCTTGATTCAATAATTCGTCTCAAAACTCCGCGCGCATTAGTAAAATAAACAGGGTTTTTTTCGCTGGATTGAGTAAATTTCCCTTTTCCTGCTGTTTTATTTTTTCCCGATCCACCACACAAAAAGCTCACGTCAACATAGCCTAAAGCGTAAACCTCAATAACAAATTCTTTATCTCGACCACGTTGCAACCATCCTGAGCGATGAAAAGGTGGTATAATCTTGCCAAAGTAAAAAAAAATAAAACCGCATTCAGTATTAGGTTTTTAACTTGGGAAGGGCTTTGCGGCAAACTATTAAAATCAAAATTTAAGATGACTTTATCACTGCGCATCATCAGCGCATGATGCGTCTGATGCCATTGATCATATTGACTCCGTGGAAAGGCTTGAAAATGAGGGAGTTTCGTAAAATGCTTCTATTTCAAAAACGGAGCGGTCAATTGTCAAAATTCAAAAGGTATGTGATAGCTGATATGTGACGTGTCATGTCAAAAGGAGACACTTTTGGGCAGGTTATCAATTTTGAGGTTTTTACATATCTTAAATATAGAGATATTTTGCTCCACAACGCCGTTTTCCGCAATGAAATCGGACATTCCTAAGTGATAATATTGAGGTCGTAAGTTATGGTATTATAAAATTGGAAATTGAGATATCGGCCTTTAAAAATATTATTGACAATGTTGAGAGTAGGAATTACGTTGAAAAATGTCTCAAAAAATACAAGATGCCAGTTACATTCCGGTCTGAAACTATCAGACGATATTTTAAACATTACGTATTGCGACAACGCTTTGCTTTCGAAAGCAACGCCTTGCTAAGCCAGCCAATAGATATAGAGCTTTTAATAACACGTTGCTTTCCCCAAAGCAACGCGTTGCTCTCGCCTTCTGAAAGCAACGCCTTGCTAAGCCAGCCAATAGATATAGAGCTTTTAGCAACACGTTGCTTTCCCCAAAGCAACGCGTTGCTTTCGCCTTCTGAAAGCAACGCGTTGCTTTCGCAAACAACACGTTGTTGTCATTCTTTACGTCTTGTGGCGACAACCAAAAGAAACTCTTTATACGCTTATTTATTGTTCTCATAATATCTGTGAAATTTTACGCCTGAAATGGATTTCGTTTTATGATATGAGCAAATTAATATTGTTGCTCAAGGAATTTCTCAGACTGAGTATTTAGGTCTACAATTGAGTGTACAATTATAGTGTGATAACATGTAACAACTAGTACCACTAAGGCAGGATGGACATAACCAACAGCTCTTCAAAGCACCGATATGATTGGCTAATCAAAAACTCAGCTTGGTCTTACGGTCAGTAAACCCGTGTAATATATATAAATTAAATTAAAACCTTTGATAAAGATAAATGAACACGTGTTTCAAATGCTAATTAGCATTTTATTGATAAATAGCGAGTTTATTATTACTAATTTTCAAAAAACAATATCAAAACCATGAATAATAATAAATCGTTATAAGTACGCCGAAACAATATATAAAAGGTAATAAGCAGTGGCAAAAATCACTCTACGGACAAGACGGCAGCAAAAAGGTGATCCTAACAAATCCAGTTTGTGTGTAGATTCAACGTGTTTACTAATATATATATCGATCAGCTTCTAACGGTAAGAATATACCAACTATCATTGCTATATAGGTAACTTGAATTTTCTGTTGTTGTACAGGCCTATAACCATCAGACATTTCAAACTTATTCATTGTATTTCTACATGCATACTGAATTATCTTGATTATACGACTAGCGCACACAAGAATACTGTTTGGGCGCACTACAACTTAATTTGACACTCTGCTTTTCCTCATAATCAATATTTGTGACGTGTCATGTCAAAAGGAGACACTTTTGGGCAGGTTTTTGCATATCTTAAAGAGATGTTTTGCTCCACAACGCCGTTTTCCCGAAGAAAAATCGGACATTCCTCAGCGAAGATATTGAGTTCGTAAGTTATGGTATTATAAAATTGGAAATTGAGATATCGGCCTTTAAAAATATATTATGTTGAGTAGGAATTACCTTGAAAATGTCTCAAATAATACAAGATGCAAGTTATATTCCGGTCTGAAACTATCAGACAATTATTTTAAACATTATCAATATCACAAAATATTTGAAACAAACCCAAATTGTGAAAAAATCACCCGGGCAGATTTTTGGCTATTTCTCCATTTACGATCCTGCCCAAAAGTGTCTCCTTTTGACATGACACGTCACATTTCTTCTCATCTAGATTTTAAGGTTCAGAGGGCCCATGCACTTTTCATGATGAACTGTTCAAAGTAGCCAAAAAACTTTTAAGAGTGAAGGGTGCGGTGAAGACCATTTTGGATGTAACATGGACTGTAGAAATATTTCTACAGTCCATGCATGTAAGCTATAAGAAAACGTGGTTATGGGTCTGTGGTTGTTGTTTGTTTGTCGTTGCTGTTATTATTTTTTAAATACAATGATTTATAGTGCGCTATGCATAGGCATCAAAATATATAAGCCATTTTGTTGTTAGTGGTTAGTACAATAGCCGACTGAAATTCTAAAAGGAGCATGTTCAGATATCAGCGTTAATTTCACGGTAATCTTAAAGCGTACTGCAGTTACTGTCCGTTTTCCTATACACAATACACAGTGCTCTCACCATTGACGCGCAACCTTTACAAATAGTGTATGTTTAGAAGTATATGCATTTGCCTAGTTAACATCACTGTGTGAAAAATAACCGGCCAATATCTAAAGTATTCTCCAAACATCTAGCAAATATATTTCTCTAACATGACCTAAAATTACAGCTAGGTTAGATGTTCAGAAATAGTCGCACTTTCGTAAAATATGAGTGAGGGCAAGGCATAGCTAGCTCATCATGAGCTAGCCAACTCCACGTGTTAATTGAATGGAGATTTGACTGAAAATATTGGTAACGAGCTGTAACGGACCGCTCAGTTCTGAAGGATGCTACAAAAAAACGGTACAAGCTAAATTTAAAGTATTCTATGAAATTCTAGAAAATATAGTTTTGTAACATGTCCTAAATTTTCAGCTAATTTAGGTGTTTGGAAATAGTCGTACTTTTGTGTTTTAGGAAGGATATGTAAACGACAGATAACACCATAAAATATGAAGAAATTATTTCCAACCCGTGTTAAGTCAACAATCATTATGTTGCTCATTTTCAAGAATGCTGGTTAACAAAAAGCAGACCATTGTCTCATTTCGTGAACAAAGGTCCACATACCATTGTTTCCTTGCGTTTCCTTTATAATCGGTTACCCAACTGAAGCTTTAATGCCAGCTCATTGCGATACCGCACATGTAAAACAGACACATGTACACAACCAGAAAAGATCTGAGCTGTTTTCAATGAGTGTTATCTTGGTTTAATAGCTTTTAATGGGGTTTAAGTCCCTCAAAGGTCGTGGTGAATTCTACTGTAGACATGACTGCATCATGAACGCATTGAAACACCCAAATGCAGTCACAAAACATATAATATTAGTAAATCGCCAAAACGAATGGTAACATAGGTATTAAAAGAGCTGTATTAACAATAACAAAGAATAATCCCAAGATTTGTCTTTGGTATGTCGCTTTCTTGAAATATCATCAAAATATCAAATTTGGGGGAAAACGTCCAAAATTTTAAAACAAACATGAACCTTTGAAAAAAAAAAAAAAGCACATTGGCACTCGGCTAGTATCGGGTATTACCTGACGCCAGGCCCGTACGCAGGATTTGTTTGGGGGGTGTGATTTTGAAAAAGTGGACTTTTTTTCCCAGGAGGGGTGCACCCCCGCACCCCCCCTGCGTACGGGCCTGCCTGACGCTGTGATTTGGGGTAACTCGTCGCTTCCCCTCTCCAGTTACCAGTACTTCAAGTTTGCCCCTATCAAAGCACTTATTAAAATAAGCCTATTCCTATGTTATGTCTGCGGAATATACATGTACATGTACTCCCATACGCAAATGCGACTTATGTAGCCACACTTATTATGTATGCATATTGGCGGGAGTTTTAAAAACACGGGGTTCATAAGGTTGCCCGATGTAGCAAGTTGTGGGCATATATTTACATGTCAGCCCTAAATTTGTTGTTTGTTTTGTCTGCTTTTGGTTTTTACTGTTTATTTATCTGCATCAAATAAACCTCCAAAATGATACAGTATCTCATCTGCTTTACACAGGCCTCTACCATAATACATGATGTTGGCTCGCATGGTGTTTTTTGTTGTTTTGGCTATCATGGTCATTTCAGTAGAATCTGCATCCGAAAATCCCCTTAATGAACGGACTTTACTGATGGATCCAGGTATTCGTATAAATGATATCGAGAGACTTACCGATGGAGTGCAGCGCTCCAAATCCGGATTATTGGGTAAGGGATGGAGCAATAATTATATCAGAGAAGATGAGAAGAGCAATTTCAAGTACCTCTTCAAGTGGTGTGCATAAAGGAGTGTGAATAGAAGCTAAATAGAGGGGATAGAGATAAATGGCAGCGCCAAAGGTATGGAACGGTATGCCATCTACATTACATGGTAACAAGGAACTTCAAAAAGGACTTAACACACCTGTTTAGTTCTTAAGCTACCCACACCATACTTTTGGCGCTGCTATTGCTATTGCTATTGCAAGGCTGTGAGATTTCTCCGTGCTAATATTTTTCTGCAATTGTATGTTTTTTTCATTCATTCATATTTTATTTTCATCAATCATCAAAATGCATGTAATACATAAAAGTCAACAAAGCAATACAAAATATATGAAGCTAGAATATTAAATACAATCAGGAATCAATAGTATAATCAAGTAGTCACGAATAAATCAATATAATGTAAGTCAATACAGTAATATAATGATGCATGCTTAAGCAGACTACATTTTAAATGGCAGTAATGAAAATAATAATAATAATAATGATGATAATAATAATAATAACACTAATAATAATAATAATGGTAATACAATATAGTACTGCATGATTAATTATTAAGCAAGATTAAGCAAGCATTAGATTATTCAAAATATATGAATGATCTTTGATATAATGAATAGTCAAAATTAATACGAAATATGAGGCAAGAATTAATGGTATAATTATATATCGATATAATCAATTAGTAACAATTATATCAGTATAATATAAATAAATACAACAACATAATAATGCATGCTTATCAGAATACATTTTAAATGGTCATTGATACAATAAATGCAAAGTATAGTAATACAATTCTAGACTAGGTTGTTGAGCAAAGGAAATTGAGAGGGAAAAGAGATGATTGACGAGGACTCTGCTAAACGCGGGGCGTGAGGTGCAGAGACCTCATTGACACACAAACATATACATACACATATCCGACAGAAAGAAAAGAAGAGAAAAGGATATGAAAGGGGAGAAAAAGAAAAGCGAAAGAGAAGAATATTGAAGGTCATAGCTACTAATTACGTCAAGAGCATAATGGAAACAAACGCCTACGGTTTCTGATGATGATTCTGATGATGCAGTATTAATGTGAAGCTCGGTGGCTACTATTGTAGGAATGCAAGCAGTAGAAGATAATTAAAGCACACAAAGGGAACACAATACAAAGATTGGATAGCAGCGAAGTAGAATTAAAACATCAAGCACAACCACCGTAAAGCTTCGAGGGTAAACATGTAGTGTCTATGCCAAATCATATTCACCGATGAAACATTTTTTCAGTCTGCTTTTAAAGGCAACATGTGATACAGAGTGTTTGATGTTAAGAGAGAGAGAGTTCCAGAGAAGTTGTCCTCTGGTTTTAGAGGTGTTACCAGCAAGAACAGATTTAGTAGGAATGATGAATGGCTCATTAGCATGTCTGGTGTTATAGGGGTGAGCAAATACATCAATGTTGAAACAATTGTCATGAAGAAGATCAGGAGGGAGTAGACCATTATAAAACTGAAACATAAAAGAACCAAGTTGAAGCTTATAGATATCATAGAGTTTTAGAGTTTGAAGGGAGGAAAATAGAGGATCAGTGTGAGCAAGCCATAGGGAGTAGGTACAAGTTCTAATAACTCTCTTTTGAAGAAGGAACAGTGAATGTAGGTTAGAGTAGGTTGGGGTCAGCCCATACCAGGGCACCATAGGAAAGATATGGGAGGACAAGGGAGTTATAGAGAGTAAGAATAGAAGATGAAGGGATGAATTGCTTGACCTTACGGATGATGCCGTTGTATTTGGAAACTATTTTTTTGAAATGTGCTGTGTGTGGGAGTTCCAGGAAAGGTTGAGATCTATAAGCAGGCCTAAGAATTTGGTAGTGTTTACTTTTTCAATAGGTGTGCTATCTATTTTAATATCATAAGAAATATCAGGTTTTTAAAGTTGTTCATGAATAATTTGTATATTATTGACTTTTATTGATTCTTAACATGATGTTTCATTGGTAAATCTATTTAAGTGTATAAGTGCATATTTTAATCTTGTAGTTAACTTCTAATTTTGTTAAACATGTTGTTCTCATGTAAATCTCCCGGGTAAATCTATGGTATATTTTAATGGTTTTAAGCTTGTTCAGCGCTTTGAGTTTGTTTTTACATTATAAGGCACTTTATAAATTGTATTAATTATTATTATTATTATTATTATTATTATTATTATTATTATTATTATTATTATTATTATTATTATTATTATTATTATTATTATTATAAATTTGGCTTATATCTAGTGAGGTCTCTCCTTTTCGTCTCATCTTCTCTGATTATATGTACCCCAGGTGAATTATTAAGGGAGGGCAAGAATTGTTTTCAAGATGAAAGGGGAGATGTTTTGGGAATAAGCTTTTTTTGTGGATATCTACTGAAAAATGTCATAAAAAGAGAATGCTAGGATCACGAAATAATCCTTTAATATAATGTATTAAAAATGATCTTTGCTGTCATGCAGATGTCATCACCACAAATTTGCGTGCTGGTATGGGCACTGTTCTGAACTGATATCCGCATGGCTTCTCATGATAGCGTATCAGTAAATGCCGTGGCAGTATTAGGTAAACAAATAAACAAGCACAGAGAATCGGTCGTTTCAAATATTCAGTTTTAGTATTGGGTTTGGTTTGGTTTACGTAATTTCTTATTATTAAGAGGAGGGAAAAGAAAAACAGATGGGAAAGCATTGGAAGTGGAAAGGAAAGGAGGGGAGAAGAGAGCTCGAGGTTTGAGTGGAATAGTGTGATGGGGAGATGAGATATCGAATGTACGGGAGGCGGGGAAGGAGACATTATGGAGAGGGAATAGGAGGTTATATAGGCGGGAAGAGGGAACTTAGCCTAAGAGGTAAAATCAAATAGCGACATCTCGAGTCTAACCACAAGCATGACAAGGAAATATGGGATTTGCCGAAAAGGTCGTTTAGTCGATACGGTTCATTAATTACAAGTATCGAAGCAGCATCGATGATCGATCCCATGATCGAACGAATTTGGCTGTCTTGTTCAATTTTGCAATGATCCGGATCGACTGGCTATGTATTTTAACCTCGAAGAAAAATTGTGCAAATTAAACCCTTAAAAAATCACTCAATTTTGAAAACATGACGATGTTATTACTTCATACAGACACATGTCGGAACAAAATGAGCTGAAAACGTGTGATATAAGTTTAGAAAATAAAGCTGCAACAAGCTTAAATAAGCCGAGGACTATTTTAACTTCATTTCGTTAGCACATAACTTACCTGAATGCTGACAATTTATGGTAGGGTCAAACAATTTTCATATTTGAAAAAAAAAATCTCAATCCTCATCTTTGTAATACGGATATCTACAATAGCTACCTACAATTGTCTGAACTTTTAAGAGGGCAGCCAAAGCCCTTAAAACAAAAAAAAAATCATTTTCAAAACCTTTGTTACAATGATTTGGTCACAGAACATTAATTAGCTCTGTTCCTGTATTGTAGACAAGATGTTATGACGAAGTATCTATATAATAATACTGGTAGCCTGTGACTCTGTCTGTGACTCTGTCTGTCTGTCTGTCCGCCTATTTTCTCGGAGACTAGGGGTCGCACGTTCCTCAAACTTGGTGGGTGGGTGTAGCTTGACCCCATTCAGAACAAGTTTGTATTGGTTAGTGGATGAAGGTCACCCAAGGTCATCCAGGGGACAAATTCCTAAAAACTGTCATATGAGCATGAAACGTGGTGGGTACAGTCAACATTTAGAGCCAAATTTTGGAAGGTCATTTTGAGGTCACAAGGGGTAATCTGAGGTCAAATTAGTAAAAACTGTCCTATGGGCATAAAGCTTAACCAGGTAATCGCGACAGCCGAGAACCGCCAAATACGGGTAACCGCCTAGTCTTATAATAATACGCCACGTCTGTGTGTCTGTCTATCTGTCTGTGTGTCTGTCTGTCCGCCTATTTTCTCGGAGACTAGGGTCGCACGTTCGTCAAACTTGGTGGGTGGGTGCAGCTTGGTATGAGGAAGAACAAGTTTATATTTTTAAGGTCAAAGGTCAAGGACGGGGTCAAGTTCAATTGAAGTCTAATTTCAAACACTTAATATCGCAAATCTAGCCATGCCATTGTGTTGACCTTGGACTATCAAACAAAAATGTCCAAGGTGACCTTTTCGTCAGACCTATGGTTAAGAGGTCATAGGTCAAAAAAGATAAAAATTTCAAATTGCCCCTATGGAGCTCAAACTTAGTGGGTGGGTGGACCTTGGACTAACAAAACAAAATTTCCACAGTGACCTTTTCTTCAGACCTACGGTTAAGAGGTCATAGGTCAAAAAGGTAAACATTTCAAATTGCCCCTATGGAGCTCAATTGAGCTCAGCTGTGAGGACAGTGATCCCAGCCAAAGGACACACCCTGATTTGAGATCTGTAAAAGCCAATAACCATGAGTGCCGAGAACAGCGAAATACAGGTAACCGCCTAGTATAATATTAATATTAACTTATTAACAAACCGATTCCTTCATAAGAGGAGTTGTTCATATGAGACCGGTCACCGCTTCTGGAGAAGCTTGGAGAGGAGCGGGGCGAGAAACAAGGAGATGACATACAAGGGTCTAGTGTATAACTATTTTAACACAAAATCATATGCTCTTGTTTTTCAGGCATGATGTGCTGGCTGATCTCTGTGTGTTGGCGAGAGGTTGACGATCATACCATGGCTAGACCTATATTTATATTACCGGCTATCATCGCACCTTTCATGCACATGCACCTCGATGAATGAATTTACTTCGGGATCATACTTCACAAAATGATAAATTTAGTCTTCTGTCATTAAATACCTGCTTTAATTTTTCGCGCGCAAGTCTAAAAGCAGGACGTGTTTGTTATCGTTTCGTTTGCATTTAAAGGCTAAAAAATATGTCTTAGAGCTTGCGAAGATTTTAAACCGCCCCACCGACTCAAACTCAATCAAAGTAAGATTGAGATGATGCGCACCGCAAATACGCGCGGCCCGGAACACGCGGCAGCTTTAATGACATACTTTTTTGCTGGCTCCTCACTCAGTTGTTGTTTGTAAATGTATGTCTTCAAATAAAACAAATATGCAAAACTTGAAAAAATTGTAAGACGTGATTATTAGTGTCGATTGTAGACAATCGGTATCCCCCACCACCCCGATCTACGCCTATGTAATTTAGAGCCCTGTGACTCCATCCCTCTCCTTCTCCTCTCTCTCCTTCTCCTCTTCTTCCTTCCTTTTTTTCCCTCCCCTCCCCTACAATCTCGATCACCTATCCGCTTCTCCTCTTTTCACCTCTTGACCCCTCCTTCACTACCTCAATTGGCACTGGCTTTTAAAATGATATTCGTAATATTAAGAAATCCATTTGATTTTATTGAACAGGCCTGTAACCATGATAACAACATATAGCTGCGAAGTAACGTGAAAACAGAAATAATTGTATATGCCTACATGAATAAAAATTGCTACAATTTCTGTAATTGTGAATAGATGATCCTCGGGGGTACTCTGTACATCCCATATGGGTAGGTATTCAAACGTTACACCATTTAGGGTACATTTCAGCGTTTGTCGGATGTGGGTGGGTACTGGTAGCATCTTTGTGTGGGAATAACCACCGCCCCCCCCCCCTATCGATAGATATATGAAAAGTGCGGTGAGCACGGCTTCCAGAAAAATCGTCTAAATTGCAGAAAATAGTTCTGATGTTGGCTATGCTAAATACACAAGTTAGTGCTCTATACCGCTAAAGATATCGTCCCTACAAAGGTTAATTCATGCTTTGATCTTGCAGCTAATTTTTGACAAGAATCAAAAGTTCCTAGAAAATAGAAAGGAAATAATAATAAATTGCTTGCTAAAATCTCTCTTGATCATGTTTCTTGTCATATAGTATCAATTTCAATTCTAGTCCAGGGTTCATCTTTATACTCCCATGAACTGGTCCATGGGAGCTGAGAGTACACCAGACCTATCGAATTGCATACGAGGAAAGTCCTTCTAATATCAAATAATTTTGATTTTTTAAATTCACCAATATAATACAAATTTTATGACAAAATTAATCAAATGTGATATTTTTTAAAATGTTGATATTTAACAGTCCTCGAAGCAAACTTTATAAATCTAATGATATGTAATGAAAGTGTATGTAGCTGGGATGAAAAGCCGACGATCAATTGAAAATGTTGATCTTTCATTTTGATGATTATACATATGAAAAATCCATATCTTCAATACGAGAGGTCAAAATTTTCAATTGATCGTCGGCTTTTCTTCCCAGCTATATATACTTTCATTACATATCATTAGATTTAAAAGTTTACTTCGAGGATTGTTAAATATCAAAAATATCAATTTTTAAACATTTGCCATAAAATGCGTATTATATCGCGAATTAAAAAGAAAATCAGAATTATTTGATATCAGAAGGACATTCTTCGTATTCAGAATGCAATTCGAAATGCCTGATGTGCTCTCATGTCCCGCAAAAAATACTGTCCTAACGTCCATACCCCATCCCTTAAAGTAACAAATCTCAGTCAATCATTAATTTCTAGATCATTATGATTTCTAGTATCAGCATCACACTATAGCTAGCCATATCCCTCTTCTTCTTCTTCCTTATTTGTGCCTCCCTCATATGTATGAGAATTATCGCACCGCGTACAAATAAGCTGTACTTATTTTTTACGCTGGAACCTAGAGTAGATGAGTGTATTTTTGAAGTAGGCCTACAATCAACAGTGCCGGGATGATCCCCTGTGACAGTTCTTTTCGAATAGCCTGTGACGTTCTTTGGCAGAAATACATGTATACACAGGACCGACGGCTTAAAGTGCCCTCCGAAGCACTAAGCAAGTAGAGTGAAGTGCCTTGCTCAAGGACAGAAAGAGCCAGCCGAGCTCAAGCGGACCTAATCAGATTTCGAACCTTCGACCCTTGGATTCACAGTCCAACGCCTTAACCGCTCGGCCACGCTCCCCTCTTTACCAAAGAGAGACCCCTTCTCTGCATGTTCATACTCAAAGTTGTGCACTTTTCTTTTCTCAGTGAAACAAGGAAGAACCCACCAAATATTTCTAGGGGCGGATCCAGGAATTTTCAATAGGGGAGGGCATATGCTCAAACCCAAATTTTTGTTTGGTTTTGACCACACAAAGTCAGACGCCGCTCTGCAAAAATTAGGGGGGAGGGGTAGGCGTTGATTTCCCCATAATAGAGTCAGTAGTAAACAGAAAACATATGGTGTAAATTTCTAATTCTGCAATGGTAATACAATGATATAATATGGCATACAAAGCTCTTGTGTTTTCTTATGGACTGTGGAATAACTTTACAGCTAGCTTTGGTTTTCTCAAAAACGTACATATCAGTGATCATGTGACTTAAGTGGTAATAACTATTATTAAATTACATGTGTAATGTGTAATGAAATGTGTAATGCAAAACTCTGAATATTTTTTGTAGATACCTTTTGTCACAAGGATTGATTGACAGCTATTGTTGAGTGACTAGGGTTGATTGACAGGCCTATTGACATAATGTGATGCGATCAAGCAAAATCAGTCGGAACTCGGAAATATTAAATTTTCATTTCTTATAGGATAGTAAAAAGCATTTACAAAGCTGGATTTTGCAGAAAACCCCATTGAAATTGAAAACCAGTTCCAAAGCTATGAGCAGTTTAAGAGTTTCCAAAACAGTAGGAAACAAAATGAAATGTTTTCTTTGTTTGGCTATATCTCTAAATCAATATTTCCGAGTTCCGACTGATTTTGCTTGATCGTGTCACATATAAGAAAACCGAAACGACCAGGTATTTTGGTTTTGTATCACAAGACGTGATCAGATACTGATCAGATACATCTGTATCTGTATCTATTGACCTTTTCCCTCTATCCCACAATGCACTATTCCAGGGGGTATGACGTAGTTCATCAACCTCATAGATCGTGTGCATCCGATGGTCTTTGCCAGGCCTTTGCAATTATTTTGTCTTAATATGGGCATACTGATTCCATATATGCGGATTATCGTAAAGGCCATCGATGTTACTAATTATGCAATTATTGAATACACGAGTGATGCAGTTACGGAGCGATGCAGAACATCTGTGTAAGAGATATTTGTTTACGTCTTATTTTCATCTCCGAAAAAAAAACCGGACGCCGACAAAATATCACTGCGTGTCCCGTCATTAGTTTTTCACCATTATGTCTATAAAATGTATACAAAGTTAGGTTTCAATAGCAGGAAACCTTTTTTGGTGACGACACCATGTCCATAAAGGCATAGAAATGTTGTTTTTTGCCCCCGAAAGGTATTAGTGATCGCGCGCCATTATCGTGATGATCGGGGATTCCTTTTTTGTGATGAAGGCACCAGCCGAAATGTCCGTATTCCAGAATGTAATGAACATACCTCTGTACTCCCCCAGGGAGATGATGTATTTTGGGACACACATACCCCCCTGGAATAGTGCATGATGGGAAAGAGGGAAAAAGGTCTATAGTAGGTGCTACACAACGCTCCCTACTGGAACCAGGCGTGTAGGAATTGGTGTGCGCATGGGTTATAACTTAGTTCTGCCTGAGGTTCCCCAACACTGCAGCTTTGAATGTGTTGGGGTCTTGGATTTGAATTATAGAATAAGGGAGTCTGTTCCAATCGATTATTGTCTTGAGGAAGTAGGATTGCTTATAGCAGTCTTTGTTGCATGTGATCACCTTGAAGGCAATCCAGGTCTTTTACCAGTTTGGTGATGCTGGTGGTTCTGTCGTAGGTTTTGGTGACAACATGATGCAGTCATGTCTACAGTAGAATTCATCTCGACCTTTGCAGGACTTAAACCCCATTAAAAGCTATTAAACCAAGATAACACTCATTGAAACAGCTCAACTGATTAAATCGGATCTTCTCTGGTTGTGCACATGTGTCTGTTTTACATGTGCGATATCGCAATAAAGCTGGTATTATAGCTTCAGTTGGGTAACCGATTATAAAGGAAACGAAAGGAAACAATGGTATGTGGACCTTTGTTCACGAAATGAGACAATGGCCGGCTTTTTGTTAACCAGCATTCTTGAAAATGAGCAACATAATGATTGTTGACTTAACACGGTTTGGAAATAATTTCTTCATATTTTTGGTGTTATCTGTCGTTTACATGTCCTTCCTAAAACACAAAAGTGCGACCCTCTCCAAACACCTAAATTAGCTAAAATTTAGGACATGTTACAAAACTATATTTTCTAGAATTTCATAGAATACTTTAAATGTAGCTTGTACCGTTTTTTTGTGGCATCCTTCAGAACGGAACGGTACGTTACCAATATAGCTCAATATTTTCGGTCAAATCTCCATTCAATTAACACGGGGAGTTGGCTAGCTATGAGCTAGCTATGCTTTGCCCTCACTCATATTCTACGAAAGTGCGACCCCTTCTGAACATCTAACCTAGCTGTAATTTTAGGTCATGTTAGAGAAATATATTTGCTAGAAGTTTGGAGAATACTTTAAATATTGGCCGGTTATTTTTCACACAGTGATGTTAACTAGGCAATGCCCATATACCTATAACATACACTGTTTGTAGAGGTCACGCGTCAATGGTGAGAGCACTGTGTATTGTGTATAGGAAAACGGACAGTAACTGCAATACGAAACTAGCAGCCCTTTTTTGGATCTTTTCGATTTAGTTTATGAGTTGTTTTTGATTGGGATCCCAAACGGAATTTGAATATTCTAATAAAGGCCTAACAAGTGATGTATAAGCTGTTTGCTTGATTGGTTTTGAACTTGAGTATAAGTTCGCCTAATGAAACGAAGTGATCTGTTTGCACTTGATGTGATGTTGTTTATGCGTGATGACCAGGATAGATTGTTTGATATTGGGACTCCTAAGTATGGGTGACTCTTTGTTTCCTCCAGTATGCTACCTCCCAACTTGTAGTTAAACATCCAAACATTCCGTTTGTGGGTTATTCTCATTACGAAACATTTCTTAGCATCAAAATTCTGCCATTCATTCTGCCATTTCTC
Source organism: Amphiura filiformis (assembly GCF_039555335.1). NCBI lineage: Eukaryota > Metazoa > Echinodermata > Ophiuroidea > Amphilepidida > Amphiuridae > Amphiura > Amphiura filiformis. Next base: position 43,868,304 of record NC_092646.1, read on the forward strand.
CAGAGTGTCCAAATCCTCTTGGAGAAGTGTGTGGTCATTTACCACTTGGCGGTAGACCACACAGTCATCGGCGAAAAGCCTGACTTCAGAATGAAGGTTTTTGGGCAGATCATTAATATATGCAAGAAATAAAAGGGGACCAAGCACCGTGCCCCATGTTGGCAAAGAGATGGAATAAATTAGATTTGATGAAAGAATTACTAGAAAGAATTCATCGAATGGGATATTGCAAGGATTCTCGAGTACTAATAATACTATAGGATAAGCCACTCGATCGTTTGCGCAAATGAAGTCAGTCATTCAGCCTGTGCGGGATAATGCATGTGATGGCATAGTACCCCTGTACGTGTAGGAGTGTATCACCTGTGGAAGAGATGATGCATGTTTACGTCATCAGTTCAAAAAAAATTAAATGGCGAAAACGGCGAACATTTGGTCGAATCTTTCCATTACTATCATATCGTGAAAAACCAAATAGCCGAGGAGTTAGCTCAATATGCTAGGAAAATATTCTCTTCGATGACCCCATGACGAGACTGGCTAAATAAGCTGTATTTTTGCTGGAAAGGGTCTGAATAATTGGCAGTCGATGGGCGCCATCTTGGAAAATAGCTAGAAATAGACTTCCTCGACAGTCGTTCAAGATTAGAACTGAGATCTGGAACTAAATTAACCAATCAAATCTTGCGCACTCAAATGACCTAGCAACTCCCAATCAAATACAGGATAAGTCCTTTTGAACAATAAAGCAGTCTTGCGCATCATAGCCGTTCACAAGTACGTAAGATTTAGGCTACGCACTCAAATGCATAGCAACCGGCATAGCAACCGTCACTCAAACTGCCGGCGAAGTGACTTCATTTTTTATACAGGGATTGAATACGAGTGTCACGGCCCTGGTATCACATTAGAAATCCATACACCACTATAGATAGATAGTTAATCTTTCTGTATTGAGGGTAAACAGCTTCAGTGACAAGCATTGCTTTCCAAGCAGGCCCAGTATAAGAGCAGCGGTACGACATAAATTCCTTTGCTTAAAACTCGTTTAAAACATTCTATCTTGCTAATTCCCCGAATATGACCTCTAAAACTAGTGCAAATCAAAATAAAATCAACAAAAAATATATCTTAAAACAGGCCTAAAACACCTTTGCTTTTTTTTACTTCACTGAATACTGCTCTTAAATCTAGCATTAACTGAAACTAACATGTTTTAAGCGCTGGTATTATATCACTTGCAAGGTTTGACACCACAACATAAACTGACGTGCTAAACTCAACACAAATTTATTGCTACTAATACTTGTCCAAAGCGCAAAAAAAATATCGCATTTTTATATTATCGAGAAAATTGGTCCGCGAATTAAATAATGACAGAAACGGGTTTGCAGTCTTGGGAGCATGTTAAAAAGAGTGGGGCGCTGTTAACATCTTCACAGCAGGAAAAGGAGGTGGAAACAAATGTTAAACTTTCATCAATTTGCAATCGACTGGTTATCATGAAATATCTTAAAACGCGCCCAAAAGGCCTCAAAACGAGCAAAGAATACCGGCGTTTTTACACGTATTTCAATGGGGCGATTATTTAGTGGCGTGTGCCCTCGAAGGGCCTAGGCGTAAAATCATGCTCATGAGAGATTCAGCCAAAGTTGAAGGCGGCTTTTGATTAAATTGCACTTTTTTCGATTTAAATAGATAGTTTTTATGTTATTGAATATATTTAATGCGTTTTACATGCAAGTTTTGCTAAGTGTATTCCCTCCAGAAGCCTTTGAAGTTAAAGCAATTGTCAAAAATTGTGAGAAAAATAAGATTTCTTAGATTTGAAGCAATATGGTCTTAAGGTTACAAATCGGCACGAGTCCTTAACCCCCCCCCCCCCATCTCAATTATTTTATAAAGGGGGGAAGGGGGTAATTGTAGTAAAATCATAAATATTAGACCCTTGCAATTATGAAACATAATTTCATTTCATTTTGATGCGATTTTTAGCAGTCAGACGGTCAAAACTAAATGTAGAGAAATCTAGGGAATAAGCATGGTGTGATGTGCCCTGAGTAATTTGATTGTCATGTCATGAGAAATAATAGAAAGGGAAAACAAAGAGTTTGTGTGGTATGACATGTTTTGGGGAAACCCTTTGGTTACAGTAAACAAACTCAATCAAAGTTATTAATAATCTTGTAAAATCTGGAGTCTGGTTTATAAAACAACACATCTGACAATAAAGTGGAGCAGTGCAGAAAAGAAGCCTGTTTCCTGGAGAAAGAGAGTGATTGGTGAAAGAAACACCAATTTTTTGGAGATTGTCATCTGCGCAAGGAGTTAAGTGTTTGGAGATCTGCACAAGGAATTAAGTGTTTGGAGAAAGCAGCACCATTTTGTGCAAGAATTTTATACACAAAGGATTATAAATGCAATGCAAGTGTACAATGGACTTTGCTGAATCGCCCAGCCGTCCAGAACATTGCAATAAAACTCTATAATCACCAAGAAGAAGACTGCTGGTTAAGTACTGATTAGTTAAAACTTTGATTGTGTGATTATATTGTATGTGCAATTGTTGCCATGTACCTCATCATATTTCGCTTTCAATTAAAGACATAGATTTTGTTAACTAAATCAAATAGTGTATTTTTGTTTGTGAATTCGGGTAAAAGCTGATATTGGATTCGTAACAAAATTGGGGGCTTCGTCCGGGAAATACAATGTAAAAAATTGATGTACGAGGCTGTGCTTGGGGTCTATTAACAAAATTTGTTATAAGTAGTCAAAGTGAGGAAGAACAAGGATATTTGATAACATTACAATGATGTGGAATGGAAGACATGACCTTAATTTCCCACACAGGGAGTATGAATATCCGCCCACACAGACACCATAGCGGGTGTGTTGATTTCAAGTTGAATAGTTATCATTCACAGCAATCCCATGACAGATGTTAAAAATAGTTTATAAGTTTGGCCTTTAGCAACCACTAACTTACGAAACTTTTGGTGTGACAAACCCTAAGATTTGGTTTCATTTGAGGATGTCAAAACTGAAATCTATTTTGCTGTCGAAATGATTGCATATCAGATTAAAAGCACACTGCCGCGTAGCTATCCAGAGTACACACATCGGAATCATATGTTAAGGGTAGACGAGGTATTGTTGGTCGAAGCAACCTAAAAATCGATTTTCATTATCTAGATCAATATATTATTGAAATTTAACATCTTGATGTTTTGCAAAGTTAATTCTACAAATCGTATACTCTGCAAACTTGCTTAATTTATTGTTGTTAATTAGTTATGTACGTTTTACAAAAGTGTTGTTGTTTCAGCCCTCTTCACAACGTAACTCAAGAACCGCAGCACCTATAAAAGTATATCTGTGATATTTTAATTCTTCTACACGCTCGCTATGAATTGAGCAATGCAGTTTTTGCCAAAGCTCACTACCATTCGTAAGATGCTGTGAACTACCAAATCACAACAGTTTAAAATAATTAATAACCTTAAGTACATACCTCTGGTACTAGACTGGTGCTGCACTGGTAGTCTAGTAGCCACAAAGTAGCTGTGTACTTCTAGGAGCAGCATCAATAGGAAACTTAAATCTGCATGATATGTCTGGGCTATATTTTCTGTGAATATTGTGTTATTCCATGCTTATTCTGATACAAGATAAAATAAAAGTAAAAATTATAAAATTAACCTACAACCAGAATAAATGGTATAACTACAATTATGATGCCAGCAGGAAGCCCACGTGAAATGCCAAAAAAATGATTTTGTTATCAGCTATAACTTTTAAAATTTGTATGTCGGGTCATGAGACAAAATTTTAAGAAAACATTAAACTCAAAATCTGCGAATACGCCTTTAATGTTGTTTATTGGCGTGCTGCATTTTCACGAGCTTATATGGTAATATTAGAATCACCCTTGAAAGTGAGTTGGTGTGAGAACTGAAACTTATATTACCATTATCCTAGTGTACTAGGCCTATACATTGTATGGGACAAATATAGTGTAGTGTATGTTTGCGTTTAGGTAGTTGGCATTTCACCATGGCTTCCAATATGATGCAGTGTGTTTGTAGCATAGTACTCTTTAGTTGTTTTTGTCAACACAGACAAAATCTTGCTATCCACAAGGTACTATTGTATGTAAAACATGGAATCATACTAATATTGATTGCAGTCATAGAGATCTAGTCTGTGTTCCACAATTACGGCATGCTTCTTCAATACAATCACTTAATTTATATGAGAACAGTCTCTCTGCAATCGCTGATGATGCATTTCAACAGTTTCAAAAGTTACAACATTTGGATATTTCTTTCAACGTCATATCATCCCTGGAAGGTGAAATGTTTGCCAGCCTTTGTGAGTTATTAACTTTGGATATGAGTTTCAACTTGATATCAAACATCCAAGCTAACTTGTTTAGTAGTCTTCACAAATTGCAGCATTTGATCCTTTCAGACAACAGCATTTCAGCACTGCAAGATAGTGCATTTGCTGGACTTAACGAACTGTTAACTTTGGACTTGGGTTACAATAGAATGTACTTTATAAGCGACAAAGCCTTAAGTACACTAAGCAAACTTACCAACCTGGACTTATCTCATAACTATTTGTGTGCTTTATCTGGTTTTCCATTTCAAAATCTTGCCTCGCTACAGTCACTTAAAATCCGTTGGCAAAATGGGACATGTCTTAGCATGACATCATTTGCTGGGTTGGAAAACTTGCAATCTTTGATTATGCAATTTGTGTCTATGTTCATGGATAGCATTACTGCTACCCCCCTAGATAACCTTATATCTTTGCAGGAACTGGTGATAGTTGGTTTGAATGACTGCGACAGTATAAACAGACTTTTCATAGGATTACACAATCTTCGCCAACTCGACATTGACATTTCTATATCTTGTCCTGAAATGAATTTTTGTTCATTGTATGATGAAATTTCCAGGAACTTGGATACAAATAAATGTAGCAGAGTGCTTCCTTTGAAACATCTTAGCCTTACTCAATACAGTTATTCTAGCAGCCTTCCAGCTTTTGAGATACTGCATAATCTAACTAGTCTTTGTTCTTTTGATTGGATGCACATCATAGAGGCTTTGAACACGATAGATTCATCACTAGCACTTCAAAATCTTACACTTCGCGCGGGTAATGACTTGTGTATTTTGAATTCAACAACATTTGCATCACTGGGAAATTGGAAAGCATCACTGAAGGTATTGACATTATCTGCAAATGAGATTAGGTTTGAAGGCGCTCCTTTTCAATGGTTCATTGGTTTGCAAGTTTTGGAAATCGCAAATCCATCATATCTCACTCACACATTGCCAGTGAATGTCTTTGAAGGATTAAGAAATTTAAATGTACTTAAACTGTGTAATTTAAATTCTGATATGCCTTCGTCTGGTGCTATCAATATATTTAGTAGCTACAATTCTTTATCCATGTTGGATCTGAGTAATAACAAATTAACGGGTAATTTAAACCTTTTCTGGCAGCAACTGTGTAACATTTCTTCGCTTGAATATATAGACTTGTCCCATAATGCATTTGACTTAATATTTATAATGCATTGGATATGTGCTCCACCTAATTTGAAAAAACTAAGCATGGGGTATCAAAACAACTACGACGGGTTTTTCCCTGTTCAAATATGTGACTTTGCAACACAGTTGGAATCATTTGATGCTAGTGAAACAACAGTGGACTTCCATACACACATTCTACCTCTTTCTACCTGTTACCATCTTGTAACGTTAATTCTTTCACATTGCATCTTAAAGTTTACGGGTGTTAATGCAATCAATCTGCCTGTATTACAGGAGCTGTACCTAAATGGGCTTTATACTGATGGACCTATTATTCTTACTGAACTGGATGCCTTCAATGCACCTGAATTGCAACGCCTTCATTTGGAAAACAATGGAATTACAAACATTAATCATACTCATTTACAAACTTTTAGTCAATTAAGATATCTAGATTTGAGCAACAACAAACTGACATCAGTAAGTGATTTGCAGTACTTCAGCAATATACAAACTTTGCTGCTTCAAAATAATGAAATCAGGATAATCACAAAAACAATGCTGTCGAAAGTTTGCCATCCATATATGAGTACCCTGGATTTACGCAATAATAAACTTCTCTGTGATTGCCATGTAGAGGCACTTAGGAACTTGCTTCTTACAGACAAGGTCATTTATATTCCAGTTGAGTTACCACCCAGGCAGGCTGCTGAGTATCTTTGTTTTTCACCACAATTAGGAAAAAAGAAGATTTTAGCATTACAGAGGTCAATTTAGATTGTGATTCTCACATTTGGAAATATATTTCAGTCAGCATTGCTTGTGCCATGATAATACTAATTACAGTCATTCTGACGGTGCGTTATTGGTGGCACATAAAATACCAACTTTTTCTGCTCTTCAACAGAAGACAAGGTCAAAAGCACCATCTTATCGATCATGATGATGACATTATAGATGATGATGAGAATGGTATCCCTCGATATGATGCCTATGTCCCTTACCATATAGAGGATGAGGATTGGGTAGATGCAGAACTTCTAGCCAATATCGAGGAAGGTGAGGAACCTTTCAGACTTTGTCTTAAGACCAGAGACATACGCGCTGGGAGACCAATTTTTAATGAAATATCTCTTCACATACAGAGAAGCCGCAAAATTCTTGTGATTCTTTCACCAAGATTTGTTGAAGACAACTGGTGTCATTTTGAGTTAAACATGGCGCATCATAGAGTCCTGGAAGAGGGCCGCAATGTGATGATTCTAATACTTCTGGAAAAGATTCCAGATAACAAAATGACTCTGTTGTTGAGGCAATTATACTGTAGAGTGCAGTTACTAAGATGGCCAGGCGATGGACATGGACAGTATTTGTTTTGGAGACGTCTTCGTGAGGAACTCAAGAGGCCTGTGCCTCTAGACCGTCGCTTTAATGTGTACTTTGCTGAATCACAAGTAGATTAGCAATTATGCCATGCATAAATTATGTCCTCACCATATTTGCTATATCCTTATTTGCTAGATAAATTGTGATTAATTAAATCATGTCAACCAGAAAAAAGTCACTGTTTGGTAAGATGTTATCACCGACGTTGCGGGTAAAACCTTTAGCCTTCAGCTGGGTGGATGATTTAGGGTCATCCTAGGTCAATCGATGAGGAAGTTGCTTGATTGACCTCGGATGACCCTAAATCATTCACCCAACGTTTTTATTTCTGGTTGACATGATTTAATTAATCACAATTTGAACTGTTCACAGACGACTGAGAGTGCACACAGTGTTATTTGCTAAGTTAGGTAAGAATGACCTTTGACCCTTATACATGTAACCTTTGACATCCCCAATAAATTTGTGAAATGTACTCTAAACTGGATCTGATCTAATTTGGGTTACAATCGGCCAAGGGGTTGAAGAGGAAATAACTACTAATGCAGGGTTGACCATGGGGTTGACACCTTTCCTACCTGACCTCTAAATGATCTTTGACTGCACACATTTGATATCCCTAATAAATGCCTGAATTCATACTCTACTGGAGATCTGATTTGGGGTATAATCGCCTTATATATAGGTTGAAGAGGCAACGTAACCTTTGTCACACCCCCTACATAGACAGTACTCATTTCATAACCCTTTCCTTGAGCTCATGTGGCAGGAACAATGACTGCAGAAAATGACTGTAGTACCTATATGGCTGGCATGTATATTGTTGTACAGCCACAACATTTTTAAACATACCCGATTGGGCAGACAAAGAGTTATGTGTATGGTATGAGGTCGGATGTGTATAGTATGAGGTCGGATGTGTATAGTATGAGGTCGGATGTGTATAGTATGAGGTCGGATGTGTATAGTATGAGGTCGGATGTGTATAGTATGAGGTCGGATGTGTATTGTATGAGGTCGGATGTGTATAGTATGAGGTCGGATGTGTATTGTATGAGGTCGGATGTGTATAGTATGAGGTCGGATGTGTATAGTATGAGGTCGGATGTGTATAGTATGAGGTCGGATGTGTATAGTATGAGGTCGGATGTGTATAGTATGAGGTCGGATGTGTATAGTATGAGGTCGGATGTGTATTGTATGAGGTCGGATGTGTATAGTATGAGGTCGGATGTGTATAGTATGAGGTCGGATGTGTATAGTATGAGGTCGGATGTGTATAGTATGAGGTCGGATGTGTATAGTAAGAGGTCGGATGTGTATAGTATGAGGTCGGATGTGTATGGTATGAGGTCGGATATGTATGGTATGAGGTCGGATGTGTATAGTATGAGGTAGGATGTGTATAGTATGAGGTCGGATGTGTATAGTATGAGGTCGGATGTGTATAGTATGAGGTCGGATGTGTATTGTAAGAGGTCGGATGTGTGTAGTATGAGGTCGGATGTGTATAGTATGAGGTCGGATGTGTATAGTATGAGGTCGGATGTGTATAGTATGAGGTCGGATGTGTATGGTATGAGGTCGGATGTGTATAGTATGAGGTCGGATGTGTATAGTATGAGGTCGGATGTGTATAGTATGAGGTCGGATGTGTATAGTATGAGGTCGGATGTGTATTGTAAGAGGTCGGATGTGTGTAGTATGAGGTCGGATGTGTATAGTATGAGGTCGGATGTGTATGGTATGAGGTCGGATGTGTATAGTATGAGGTCGGATGTGTATTGTAAGAGGTCGGATGTGTGTAGTATGAGGTCGGATGTGTATAGTATGAGGTCGGATGTGTATGGTATGAGGTCGGATATGTATGGTATGAGGTCGGATGTGTATAGTATGAGGTCGGATGTGTATAGTATGAGGTCGGATGTGTATAGTATGAGGTCGGATGTGTATAGTATGAGGTCGGATGTGTATGGTATGAGGTCGGATGTGTATAGTATGAGGTCGGATGTGTATAGTATGAGGTCGGATGTGTATAGTATGAGGTCGGATGTGTATAGTATGAGGTCGGATGTGTATAGTATGAGGTCGGATGTGTATAGTATGAGGTCGGATGTGTATTGTATGAGGTCGGATGTGTATAGTATGAGGTCGGATGTGTATAGTATGAGGTCGGATGTGTATAGTATGAGGTCGGATGTGTATAGTATGAGGTCGGATGTGTATAGTATGAGGTCGGATGTGTATTGTAAGAGGTCGGATGTGTGTAGTATGAGGTCGGATGTGTATAGTATGAGGTCGGATGTGTATGGTATGAGGTCGGATGTGTATAGTATGAGGTCGGATGTGTATAGTATGAGGTCGGATGTGTATGGTATGAGGTCGGATGTGTATAGTATGAGGTCGGATGTGTATGGTATGAGGTCGGATGTGTATAGTATGAGGTCGGATGTGTATAGTATGAGGTCGGATGTGTATAGTATGAGGTCGGATGTGTATAGTATGAGGTCGGATGTGTATAGTATGAGGTCGGATGTGTATAGTATGAGGTCGGATGTGTATTGTATGAGGTCGGATGTGTATAGTATGAGGTCGGATGTGTATGGTATGAGGTCGGATGTGTATAGTAAGAGGTCGGATGTGTATAGTATGAGGTCGGATGTGTATAGTATGAGGTCGGATGTGTATAGTATGAGGTCGGATGTGTATAGTATGAGGTCGGATGTGTATAGTATGAGGTCGGATGTGTATAGTATGAGGTCGGATGTGTATAGTATGAGGTCGGATGTGTATTGTATGAGGTCGGATGTGTATAGTATGAGGTCGGATGTGTATTGTATGAGGTCGGATGTGTATAGTATGAGGTCGGATGTGTATGGTATGAGGTCGGATGTGTATAGTATGAGGTCGGATGTGTATAGTATGAGGTCGGATGTGTATAGTATGAGGTCGGATGTGTATAGTATGAGGTCGGATGTGTATGAGGTCGGATATGTATGGTATGAGGTCGGATGTGTATAGTATGAGGTCGGATGTGTATAGTATGAGGTCGGATGTGTATAGTATGAGGTCGGATGTGTATAGTATGAGGTCGGATGTGTATAGTATGAGGTCGGATGTGTATGAGGTCGGATATGTATGGTATGAGGTCGGATGTGTATGGTATGAAGTCGGATGTGTATAGTATGAGGTCGGATGTGTATAGTATGAGGTCGGATGTGTATAGTATGAGGTCGGATGTGTATGAGGTCGGATATGTATGGTATGAGGTCGGATGTGTATGGTATGAAGTCGGATGTGTATGGTCAGATACCATTTGTTTGTGAAGCTTTGCTGACAAATTTCACACTGAAAAGGTCTCTTTCTGACGTTTATCATGCGGTCACAAAACTAAGTACTCCAGATCCATTACTGATAGTGTCCACACAGGTATGACTTCTTTTCTATAGTGTTCTGATATATTTCACCCAATGTCTATTATGATATTGCTTCAGTTCATTAAAGAATTGAGCATCACACAATTTGCTGGTAACTCGGAGGTGTCAGTAATTTCATATCAAAGTGAATCAAATTGCGAATCCATTGTACAGGGTCCACAACTTATAAGTTCCCCCTTAATCCTTTTTTAAATAATATTTGACGAAATGCAAACGTATAAAAAGATTTGGCTAGCCTTATTTGTTTTACACATATGAACCAAATTATAGCGTCACACGTCATTGCGTTTCATGTGTTTGTTAAAAAAAACCCTGACTGTTATGAACTCAGGCGCAAATTTTAAAACGGCCTCTTTTCTTACACAATTAACCATTGTGACTGAACAATGACATTAATAATCACGTCTTACAATTTTGTTCAAGTTTTCATTTTTGTTTTATTTGAAGACATACATTTACAAACAACAACTGAGTGAGGAGCCAGCAAAAAAGTATGCCATTAGAGCTGCCGCGTGTCCCGGGCCGCGCGTATTTGCGGTGCGCATCATCTCAATCTTACTTTTCAGAGTTTGAGTCGGTGGGCGGCTTTTCGTATTGGATTTGTATTACACACAAATGGTTTGAAGATTATACATGTCCCTGACACTTAAAGTATTATATCTGATTAGCAAGGGATTGGTGCTACTTCTGTAATCACTTGCACTAATAATACGATGCGCCCTCTTTTGAATTTTAAAAAGATCATTTATATGAACACGCACATCCCCAAGCTAAAATACCGTAATTGATATATGGTAATATTATAGGGAGCACTGTGGCATAGCGGAACGGGCACTGACTCATAATCGGAAGGTTGCGGGTTCGAGCCCCGGCGACGCCATCGTGTTGTGCCCTTGAGTAAGGCACTTTATCTCGATTACTCCTCTTCACCCAGGTGTTTAAATGTTTATACAGGATCGTCTCCTTTACCTTACCTTTAATATTATAGAACAATACAATGCCTCATGTGGGAGGAAGTTTTTATTAATGATACCGACATTTCTTGAACATGTTTTAACAATATATCAATGTGCTCTTTCCAAGTGATATTCTGGTCAATTTGTAGACCTAGAAACTTACTGCTTGGTACTTTTTCAAGCGGTGTTCTTACAGACGAGTGCCTGTCAGAATCAAGATACAATTGCAAATTGTAGTCAGGTTTCGTGTTCTTCTTGGTACCGTGTAACATGTAATTAGTCTTTTTAACATTAACAGATAATTTGTTTACTTTGAACCATTTATTCACATTTACAAGCTCTTTGTTGAAGACCTCCTCAATAACATTAAACTGATTGTGAGAGTAAAATAAATTGGTGTCATCAGCAAATGAAATCACATCAAGTGAATCAGTAACTAAATGTATATCATTAACATATGTGATAAAAAGCAGTGGCCCCAGTATTGAACCCTGTGGCACCCCGCATGTAAGATTATGCTGTTGAGAAGAAGTACCATTATAATAAACATATTGTTTTCTACTACTCAAATAATCTTCAAACCATTTGTGTGTAATACAAATCCAATACGAAAAGCCGCCCACCGACTCAAACTCTGAAAAGTAAGATTGAGATGATGCGCACCGAAAATACGCGCGGCCCGGGACACGCGGCACCTCTAATGGCACACTTTTTTGCTGGCTCCTCACTCAGTTGTTGTTTGTAAATGTATGTCTTCAAATAAAACAAAAATGAAAACTTGAACAAAATTGTAAGACGTGATTATTAATGTCGATTGTAGATAATCGGTATAAGAGAGATTGTGCTATTCCATTTAAATTCCTCACTATCCCTGTCCACACTATCCCTGTCCACACTATCCCTGTGGAAGATTTTGGAAATATCTTCCACAGGAGGAATATGACATTCAAATGGAATGAACGCATTAATTAAATTTCATACACCCTCTGAGAAAAATTCAACCTGAATCTTCCACTGAGGGAGAGTGAGTTTCAAATGGAGCTGCTAATAATGTTCTTTCCATTTGAAATTCATACTCCCGCTGTGGAAGATATTTCCAAAATCTTCCACAGGGGTAGTGTGGATTTTAAATGGAATAGCCCAATTTGCAGGTATGTTAGATTTGTAGGTTTCTGAGTTTGTTCTTCGTACTGTGAGAAGAAAGGAATTCAAGAATTATTACCTTCCCTCAAAACAACAGAGCAACACTTAATAAACACTTGAACACTTTAATGGCTATGGTTTGTACATTGAACATGGTGAAGGTATAGGGGCGTTAATTTATCAAGACTAAAACACGTAAAATATGAAGATGTTTATTTTTTTGCACAAGACCGTGCTAAAAATGTGCTATTTTGTGTTAAAAACAACTTCTTCATAATTTCATATCTTCATAATTTTACGTGTTTTAGTATTCATAATAATTATAACACCCCATACCTTCACTGTACAAACCATAGCCATTAAAGTGTTCAAATGTTTATTAAGTGTTGCGCTGTGGTTTTGCAGTGAATGTATTTCACTTAAAATCACAAAATTTCACTTAAAAGTTTATACAGTAACAATGTTTTGAGTTTTATATTAAAAAAAAAAAGAAACATGGATCCATGGATAACATAAAACTTGCCAAATTGGTTCTGCAACCATTTTAGGGTCAAGGTCATTTTATTTAAGTGTTTTGAACACGACTTAAAATACTTAGATAATTGGTTTGTCTGGTGATAATAAAGAGATTATAATAACACATTCCACTATTGACAACATTGAAAGTTAGAAGCCGTAACTCAGGTCGTGTTCACACGGTCGGTCTTAAGTCACTTATTACCGGCAATAAGTCACTATTACCGGTTTTTAAGTCGCTTATTACCGGTAATAACTCACTTGTGTCCGACCGTGTGAACACGACTTCAAAGATTATTCGCTGTCGAAGTTATGTAATAATCGGATTAACTACCAAAGCAGTAGATATTAGATAAAAAAGTACTCAAAGATGGCATACGTCTGACGTCAGGGCAAAAGCGCGACGTGATTGGTTGCTGACCTGCACAGTACGGCATTTTTGGTGTGGTTGACAGTGACAGGACGTCATACGCATACTAGTCTTTTTAATTCGGTCTTCAATTGCAGAGGTGTTGCTTTGGAACATTATAGGCTCAAATTAGGAAAAAATGTGTCTTTTATGGGGTACGATAATAGAGGTATTATAGACATTGTGCAAGACAGAAAACCTTATCTCGGTATTTGAACCAAATTGAGTTAGGTTAAGAAAACCTGAACTCAGAGTTGAGGCTTTCTGGCTAAACTGCTCTGAGATGTGGCTATAGTAGAATAATATAATGTACAATATGAAGTTTGATTGGGTTAAAACTTTGGGTGTTGGTGATTATTTTGATCTCAAAATAGGCAAAAAGTGAATTAAGGCTTTCTGGTTCTCAATCCTCGGAATGATAGTGTGGCATAATGAACGATTATATTGAGATGCAAGGCAAAACAATAACTCTCAAGTGAAGCGTATCCAATTAAGGAACCATCCACCACACATTTGATACGTGATGATATGTATACCTGTAATAAAAGCGTCCAATTCCATGACAACCGTCATGACAACCGTCCCAATTCATCGATTTCTATAATTATAATACTCTTATACTACTCATAGTAATTGGTATAATGAAGATCTTTAATATCTGTTACAGGTAGTAACGTTTGCATTATACCATCATGTAGGTTTTTGGATGGACTTTTGATTAGAAAGGTAAGAAAGTAAATATTTTATAAGCTACGTATTTATTTTTTTATGCACGTATTTTAATACGAAATGTATGTACCTTTTCTCGTGTACATGGTGTGCTATTTCACTTTCTGTCACTCTGTTATGTCTATCTGTCTGTCTGTTCTCACGAGGGTAGGGGTGTGTGCCTTTTTTTGAGTACAAAACTAGCTTGTGTGTCGATTTTTCTTGTGTGTCTAGGCACAGAGGCAATATCTTGCAAGGGGGTATAGAGGGGGTATAGATCTCATTTTTGAAGGTTTTGAAAAAGGCACACAAGCAACAACCAGTGACAACAACAAAAAAGACAAACAAGAAAAAAACAAAAAGTCACGCGTCCGTCACGCGTCCGTCGGGTCAAAAAGACACACAAGATGGAAACAAAAGACACACAAGAGGTCCGTCACGCGTCCGTCACGCGTCCGTCGGGTCAAAAAGACACACAAGAAAAGTCACACAAGTCTCACAGACACATAAGTATACCGGGGTGAGTATGGGTCTATCGTCATATCTCTCTGTCTGACTATCTATTTGTCGAATAGGCTACTAGCTACTCTCTCCGTATAAAGGAAGCAAGTTTACTTTTGAATATAGCAATATCTTCTATTCACTGTTTAAGTAGACTATGTTATAGTAGATTTTTGATCCATTAATATGTTATTACTCATGATGAACGCGTTCGAAATTATAAGCTATTAAACTGATGTTTATCACACTTAAAGTATTTAATAAATGGTTATAGCAAAGTTTATATAATTAGTGACAGTAAAGTAAAGTATAATGTTGTTAAATGCAACATGATTACCTGGGCATAATTATAAACTCCGAACACTGGCCACTTGCTGCCTACTGTTAATGTTATGCAAGACTCACTCAGTCGTTTAATTATATGCAATGCACCAATCGAATTCTGTGTTGAAATGTATGGTGGTATACGTGTCGGAAAACTACGATTCAGTTGCGATTCAGGATCGCCATCATAACGCTATGTTAGATGTGTCGGAAAAATGGGTAGGCTATTTAGTAGCGCTATGGTATCGCTACGGATAGCGCTACGGGAGCGCTACAGTTTTGAACATTTGGTGTATCATCGACTTTTAGCACGACTATGCATAACAATGGAGGATGGTCAGTTGCGTTCTGAGTGTAATGGCTCATTAAAAATATTACTTGGGGAGCTAACATACAGAGTGAGTACGGTGGCTGAAAAGATCAGATGTGAAAACACAAATCAGAGTTTTATGGTTAAAAATGTAATAGCCACAATCTTGGAAATAAGTCTTGGAACGCTTGCGTGTAAATAACGTAAAACTGTCTAAATAAAATGCCTCGTCCCTAGATGTAAGTATCTAGTTTTTGAAAATTACGGACGATTTGTTTTTGTTATTTTATCCAAAAAAGATTGAACGAGGATGCTGTGCCAAATCGTGCTGTGTTATGGTTTTCTTCAAAATCTAAGAATTTGCACATAAATCTGCCGCCACAGTTACATTCGTCAATACAATCTAATCATGTATATAGTTTTATCATCATCATCATCATCATCATCAGCCCATATCATCCCACTGCTGGGTAAAAGCCTCTCCCAAATTCTGTCAATTTCTCCTGTCTCTTGCAATTCCTGTCCAGGCTGTTGTTCCCAGGTAGCTGACCAGCTCATCTCTCCATCTTACTAGCTCGAGGTTTTCCTCTTTTCCTTACTCCATATAACGGTTGCCACTCTGTTGTGAGCTGACTCCATCTTCCACCTGTTATCCTGCTCAGATGTCCAGCCCACCTCCATTTAATTCTTTTTACTGTTGGTCCTTTACTCCTGTTTGTTCCTTAATCCATCTGTTCTTTTTCCGGTCTCTCCTTGTATACCCCAGCATCATCCTTTCCATACTTCGTTGTGTAGTCTGAAGTTTCCTTTCCATATCTTTGTTTAATGTCCAAGTTTCACTTCCATATGTTATGGCAGGTAAGATACATTGATTGAAAAGTTTCCTTTTCAGACAATTTGGCATGTGTTTGTCTTTGTGTCTGCTGAAAGCTGCCCATCCTGCTTGTGTTTTTCTCTTTATTTCCTGCGACTGATTCCCATCTGGCCAAATCTCTTGTCCTAGGTAAGTGTATTTGGATACATGTTCCAGTATTTCATTTCCAATTTTGATTTGTTATCTGCATACATGTTGAACATGACCTTTGTTTTTGACATGTTCATTTTTAGCCCCACTTTCCTACTCTCATTGCTCAAATCAGTTAACATTTCTTCCAATAGTTTTATATACCAAACAATTTAGCAGTAATGAGACCCAAAGGTTTCCATATTTTACAGGGTTCCTCAGAAATATAGCATTTATGAAAGCATATCAATAATCATTTTACAAAATGCATGTGTTTAGTCAACAGATATGAAATATGCAAAATGGTGAAAGAAAAGAGCCATCAAATGTTCCTGATAGTTTGCCTAAAGCTTTCACTTGGTGAGAACGATAATATTATTATTATTATTATTATTATTATTATTATTTATGCATTATTATTATCATTAATAGTAGTGGCCGGGAGTAGTGGTAGTAGTAGTATCTTGTTAGCGTAAATTTGATACTAAATTTGCTACCAAACACTCTAAATTGACAAAGATTGATACCAGTATATGAAAGTTGGTGCATTTTCAAAAGTTGCAATTCAAAACTATGCACGCGGTCGAAATTGAAAGCGTGGTCAAGCTTTCCCGTGATGGGCCCCTGTCGACTTTCGTAAAACTTGGACCGAATTGTTTGTCTAGCTTCAGTGAGTCAAAAAAGACCAGTTTTCATTATCTGCAGTTATGTGTAGTTAATATGCTACATGGCAAAAAGTTACAGGTCTGTAGGACCTGATGACAATTTTCCTGTTAAAATCAATTAAGTAAAATGAAAACTATTATTTTTCTGACTCCATGAATCTAGACAAACAATTTAGTCCACGTTTTACGAAAATCGGAGCAACATTAATTTTTGACATCTGCCTATGAGGTTATTTGGAGATCAGTATGGTCCCCTTGGAATAATATTTCGTAATAGAAACATAACAATTTGTTTACTATACTTTGAGCAGTTCGTAATCGGCGGGAATTATTAGGATTTTATCACTACGCCGAAAAGTAGACCCACGCTAAGAGTGATATAGTTGATCTGTCTGGTCTGTATTTTGCGTGTTGAAGAAAGTAGACAAAAAAAAAACAGGACTTCAATTATTTTGTAACACTTCTGGCGCGATGTCACAAGACAATTCTGCAAATCAAATATATTGATATCAATCCGCGATGTTATAAGGCCCGCCGATTACGAGCTGATCAAACTGTGGATACCTTGAGGATTACAAAAAGTATGTTAGAAAGATAAATCAATGGGGTGCACGTGAATCCTCTCTTCCTACTAGACTATATAAAATAATGCTTGTGTTTTCTGTCTGTTAGAATTGAGTGTGACAACGTCCCTCGAGCAAGAACCAACACAGATGGCAATAAATAGTAAGTCATAAGTCGTGTTCACACGGTCGGACTTAAGTCACTTAATACCGGTAATAAGTCACTATTACCGGTTATAAATCGCTTATTACCGGTAATACATAGTGTCCTGAAATGATTTAGTCATTATCCGTGCGAGATTATCCGGTGTATCCTTGGTGTAAGATATTCATGATTTCGACTAGTGTAAAGCCTCCATTTAGGGATTCAATCGTGTTTCACCGTTGTTCATCACCGATTAACAACGATGCGTCCGCGTCGTCTGCGAAGTAAACCACGCAGACGCGATTGAATCCCTTTCAACAACGAAACAAGTTAAAGATGTCTAAATCACATGATTCTTTCATTCGGAATGTCCGTTTGTCATTGCCACTCAACCTTACAAGAATATCGCGTTATTTCTCTGTTGATATCAGCAATAAAACTAAAGAATAAAGCGGTAATATTTAGCTGCTACCACCAACATAAGAGAGTTCATGTTTACGCATACGTTCCAGATATGACAGATTTCACTCGCTCTTGCGTAACGCGTACGCGTAACCTTGCGTTCGCGTATAAGCTACTGGACTGTGGATTCACCGCCGGTTAACAAGGCATGTACAAAGATATAGGAAGAGTTGTTGAATGTGGAATTAAACCCTTAATATTACAATTTCGTTAAATTTTAATTTGTTTATTCTTTGCCAAATATTTATATAATATTGAATGGCTTTGAGTGTGATACAAGAATAATTGCACGAGATAGACAAAATATTAAGTATACTGTTACCTACCTGTGACATACGTTATCCTTTTGGAGTTGTAAGCAGAAAGGATAAAGGTCGTAATTTGGTATCCGCAGTGGTCAAACCCAAGAATGCTCCGATGAGCCTTTATTGAATAAACAATATAGGCTACTATCATAAGAATATTTAATCGAAACATATCGAGATTGAAAATAATATGATAAGGAGATCAGCGCTGGCTTCCAACATAATCCCTGTTCAGGAGGTCATCGCCTTGTGAGTCCATTCATGTTTATTCAAACAAATCACCTAAGGTAGAGCCTAAGGTAGTCTTTTGTCTTGAAGTGTGACCAATAATCAACTTGACCAAACAAAAGGGAGCAGTCGCTTACACATGCTCTTCTTTTGATCGCCCATTGATACATAATTATGTCCAGAGTTTAAGCGACAAGACGCAATTGGTGCAGTAACCAAATCAGATGGATTATGTGCAGTTGCCGTTAAAATTGAAGTAAATTTTCAAACTTCATTTCGCAAACTCTCTAATGTCACTTAGCCTGCTATCTCGATCAGCGGCGTTTTTACATCCTGAATACCAAGCTTAAACAAAATTATTGGGCCAATGTTAAAAATTTGGGCCAGATATGAAATAAATATTAGCTTGAATCTATGCACTAACTAAAAAATCTTTATGTAGATTCCTAAAGCTGTATAGTGCTAAAATGGTGTGACCTGACATTCCATGAAAATATCAACCTGTGCCCATTTATTGCGCTCTCATGAAGGTAAAACTCAAAATCAAGTGCAAAATAATGTTTAAAGACGGTTATAAATATGGTGTATTGGTCAATTTTGTTTTATTGGAATTCATTTTTAAACAGGTACAGGCGCGGCCAAATCTCCTCCAACTGAACCACTCAATGCTAAGGTATCCGACGAAACCGGTGTTTGTAAATTGAACTGGGACCCTCCAAAAGGATTTGAAAATACTAAACTTAATTATACGGTGAGTATCGCAGAAATGGTATTGAACAGAGAAACGGGAAAAACGATTGAAGGAGGATGCTTTGATTTTATCACTTGCTATCTTTTTTGTCAATTTGATTAAATGACGTAATCCTTTTGTGATTCACGTGTTTTAACCATATAATTTGGACGTATGACATGGTAATTTATATGAGATGCTGGCTATTCTGTCATCCGGAGTACAGCACTCCATGATAGTATGGTTGATTATATACCTAATCAGCAGTTATCGACTGCTCAGTGCCAGAAGTGAGTAAGCGCAATAGCTGCCATGTGTAGCTGTCATGTGTAGTTGAGTACAATATACTGTGTGTAAATGGCAAATGTTCACAGGGCAGCTATTTGCACTTACCCACTTCTGGCACCAAGTCTTTATGTATTACAATGACGTATTGGTGCCAATATAGCGGCTAACCTTTCGCTTGATGCATATCCTGGTGGTTAGATACACAATAATTATGTTCAGGAAGGCTGAAGGGGGGTGAAACGATCTCATGTGGCTCACCAAGTTAGATCAGGAACCTTTAACAGCGAGGTCATGCTTTAAACATCCAATCAATGTATAATATGTTCATGTTTTTACAGTAATAATACGGGGCATGATGCAGTCATGTCTACAGTAGAATTCATTTCGACCTTTGCAGGACTTAACCCCATTAAAGGCTATTAAACCAAGATAACACTCATTGAAACAGCTCAACTGATTAAATCGGATCTTCTCTGGTTGTGCACAAGTGTCTGTTTTCATGTGCGATATCGCAATAAAGCTGGTATTATAGCTTCAGTTGGGTAACCGATTATAAAGGAAACGAAAGGAAACAATGGTATGTGTACCTTTGTTCACGAAATGAGACAATGGTCTGCCTTTTGTAAACCAGCATTCTTGAAAATGAGCAACATAATGATTGTCGACTTAACACGGTTTGGAAATAATTTCTTCATATTTTTGGTGTTATCTGTCGTTTACATATCCTTCCTAAAACACAAAAGTGCGACCCTCTCCAAACACCTAAATTAGCTAAAAATTTAGGACATGTTACGAAACTATATTGTCTAGAATTTTAGAAGAGTACTTTTAATATTGGCCGGTTATTTTTCACACAGCGACGTTAACTAGGCAATGTACTATTACCTATAACATTAACTAAAACACCAAAGTACGAATATTTCCAAACATCTAAATTAGCTGAAAATTTAGGACATGTTAAAAACTATATTTTCTAGAACTTTAGAAGAGTACTTTGAATATTGGCCGGTTATTTTTCACACAGCGACGTTAACTAGTCATATCCCCATACTTTTAACGTAGGGCTATTTGTAGAGGTCACGCGTCAATGGGAAAGAGCACTGTGTATTGTGTATAGGAAAACGGACAGTAACTGCAGTATGGTAATTCTGCCTCAACGCATATGTGCTCTCGTAAATGATAGTCTTCTTATAATGCACGATGAACTCAGGCCAAAAAAAAAGTGTTTGTTTGCCCAGACACGACCGACCCAAAAATAAAAAAAACATCATACACTTTTTTTAATATTTTTTACAATGATATAAAAATAAAGAAAATGGTGTTTTTTCCTATAAATATGCCAAATGATACTTGAAAATTAATATTCCTGGCAATCACAGCTTTCATTTGTCCCATTTAGCCCTCCCCAACAATATTTTACCATCAATAATAATATAGAGAACCAAGCATGAAAAGTATTGTCTGGGATTTTGTACTACAGGCTTCCAGCCCGTCACCCTTGCAACAAGCATGCATTTATGCTGAATTTATACTGGATCTTTATCAAGATTTTGTTGCCAAAGAGATTGAACTTTATATGGTAAGGTTGAAGCAGATCTAAGTGCGGATAGGTCTGCGCCAAATTCGGCTGCAACTGGTCTAGTTGATGCGATCTGATTGAAATGATTCACCATTGCAGCGAAATTACAGCGCTTTGAATCCTTCAAGACCTGGAAAAAGGCGCTATGTAAATCCAAAATTTTATTTTATATTATTTATTTTCTCTTTTAAGATACCCCACTTGCTGCAACATGTGTGCAGAGCGAAGAACTGAAGAAGAAAAAAAAAGAAATCGACCTATCGACCCCCCGGGATCGACCCACTCCTTTCTACCCCTTGTCTGGGCAAACAAACACTTTTTTGCCTCATCATCTACCTTGTGGTACAATTTGAATTTTGCCTTTTCTTTATTTACATACATTTCGAATGTGTGCATGCAGCAAAAAAGCAGATAAAGATTAAACTCATATTCAATGTCCTTCCAAAAGGAGAAGACTAGACACAATTTATCAATACGAAATGATTAATTCATCTAATGGCCATGGCATGGGCAGAGCCATGATCAAATACCACACAGTATACAAAATTTTGCTTTGAATCTGATAAAGATGGCGGCCTTCAGCAACGAATTGATTTACTCGTATTTCTAATCCCACATGTAAACGGTTCTAAAAAAAGTAAGTCCCCCTAAGACATTTTGGTATAATCCAAAAACGGATTGATCAATTCTCTTGTTTCAAAGTTTGGAATATAGACTGTGTATTATTTGTATTATATCGTGAATTTCAAAAAATGAAAATTATTTGATATCAGAAAGACATTCTTCGTATTCAGAATGCAATTCGATATGTCTGATGTGCTCTAATGTTCCACAATAAATACTGTCCAAACGTTCATACCCCATCCCTTAAAGCAAATTAATTAAAAAGGAATGTTTCTATATTTCTGATGTGCTCTTATGTTCCACAAAAAATACTGTCGAAACGCTCAAAACGCTCATTCCAGATTCCTTAAGTGAAAGAAGTCTGAAACCAAAGTGATGTATAAAAAGCCTATGTAGAAAACTTTTCTTTGGCCGAAAATTTAATAAATGGCGAAATTTCTCAGTGAAGGTGATAAAAGATAACAACAAAACTCCATTCACTTGATGCATAACTAATCAGTCTATGTTCCAAACTTTAAAACAAGAGAATTGATCAAGCCGTTTTTGGATTATACCAAAATGTCTTGGGGAACTTACTTTTTTGGAACCGTTTACTAATGTAATAATATTATGTTTAAAACTCTTTGCAGGTGTATTTCACAGCTCGACATTTGAAAGCTTTTGGGATTTACGCTTCTGCGAAGATTAATAAAACTGGCCAGGAACAGGTGTCTAGGTCGTATTATGATGCTCGGAAGATCAACCTGCAAGCATACTCATTATATGAGTTTACTATAACGGCAAATAACAGCAAAGGAGAAGGGCCACCTTGCGAGTGTCCTGATCTTCAATGTAAAACGCCTAAACGTGACCAAGAACGTGAGTGAACACTTTTGGCTAAAATTGGCAAAACTTGTCACAATTTTTGCTAACCTTTAATTTTCTAGAGGGCGTACATATTGTAGTTCAAAATCGGTTGGTCTCGAAAAGTTGTAGCATGTAAAATTTAGCTTTTTTGGTCAAAATTAGAATTCTAACCTTTATTTTAGGCTATTACTAATAAAATGGCAACAGGATTTACACTGGATCCTGCACTCCATGGGAGGAGGATATGTCTTCATTATTACTCTCTTTAACAATCTTTGATCAATGTTATTTAGATGTGCCGAGTGGACATGTATAGCTTTTTGGTTTGTCTTCACTTTTGATAGCAGTGTGCCTTATATTGGAAATCGATCAGTATCAGATTTAAGCCACTTTCTGAGTAGGCCTATAAACGTAACATGCATTTTTGGAAAAATACTGATATTTCTGTATCTGTGCTACACATATCTTTCATTTCAAGAATTCACAGACTGATTTTCCCTGATGAAATGTTTTTGAATGATATGGAAAAAAGTTTTTCCCCGTCTAGAAAATATTGAGAAATATACTTGCTTATTATGATTCTGTTCACAAATTATATTGATTCAAAAAGTAAACGAAATATGCAACCTTCAAGTTGAAGACTATACAATAAATTGAAATTTAAAATTATCTAAAGTGAAACTGGACAACTGTTTTGGAGATAAATATCATTTTCGGTTAAACATTTTGGTTTTAACTATTTTGTGCTGGTCGTGGATGAAAAAATTATTTCAGATTATTATTTTATTTCCTTTCATGCACTCGTGCATTGAGTGCAGGTTTTTGTGTGTATGTGTGTTTTGTTTTATTTATCACAGTGTATATTTTTGCATATTCTGTTTTGATAGGTGTCAACTTTTCATGATATATCTTTGCATGATTAGAGATAAGACTGTACAAATAGTATTAAATACGAGTTTGAATATGATAATTTGTAATTATGGGTATACGGTTAATGATGTTAAGATTTTGTCAATGAACTGTCGGGGTTTAAATGGTAAACAAAAGAGGAAGGATGTTTTACATTATATTCGTAGTCTGCAAACAATATTAATACCATTGATAATTAGTAAGTATGGGTACGGTTAATGATGTTAAGATTATATCAATGAATTGTCGGGGTTTAAATGGTAAACAAAAAAGGAGGGATGTTTTACATTATATACGTAGTAAATCCGCTTCAATTGTTTGTTTGCAAGACGTTCACTTTGATAAAAATATTGAATGTATGGTAAAAGCAGAATGGGGTGGTGAAGCTTTTTTAGCTCTTTTACCTCCAATGCAAGAGGAGTAGCCATTTTTCTTAGCAATAAATTAGATTATAAAGTCCACAACACTCGTGCAGACGAAGAAGGAAATTGGTTAGCTGTAGATATATCGCTATTAATGATATTCGTGTGACACTCTTTTCGATTTATGGTCCAAATGAAGATAAACCGGATTTTTATAATGAAATTAAAAGACATGTAGAAGAAATAAATAATGCACACTGCATTTTGTGTGGAGATTGAATTTGGTTCAGGATCCAAAACTGGATACCTCAAATTATATTCGAATAAATAACCCAAAAGCGAGAAAAGTAGTTTTGGATATGAAAGATCATTTTGGACTGATAGATCCATGGAGACTTCACAATCAAAATATTCGTAGATACACCTGGCGTCAGCCAACCCCTTTAAAACAATCCAGACTGGACTTTTTTCTTATATCAGAAGAGCTTACAACTTATTATTTAAATTCAGAGATTGAACCTGGATATCGAACAGATCACTCTCTTACTAGTCTTTCGCTTGACATGTCATCTATTAAATATGGAAAAGGATTTTGGAAATTTAACAATTTACTGTTAAGAGATCTCGAGTTTTCGGTTAGGGTAAAAGAAAAAATTAAGGAAGTTAAAATTCAATATGCTGCTTCACCGTATAACTTAAATAGTATAAGTCAAATTCCCCAAGTGAACTTGAGCTGACTATAAATGATCAATTATTTATGGAAGTATTACTTATGGAAATTAGGGGAAACAATTAAATATGCTTCAGAAAGGAATAAAAGGAAAAAAAAAAAGCAAGGAAAAGTCACTAGAAAATGATATAAATAAGTTAGAAGAAGAGCTCGCTAGGTCAAATGATCCTGTTGTTCTTGAAAATATTGATACCAAAAAGTTGGAGTTAGAAGAAATAAGAAGGGAAAAAATGGAGGGAGTTATGATGAGATCAAAAGCAAGATGGGTAGAACACGGAGAAAAACCGTCAAAATATTTTCTGAACTTAGAAAAAAGAAATCATGTTAATAAGGCAATTGCCCACTTACAAAACCCAAACGGTGATAATATAAATAATCAAGAACAAATAATGGAAGAAATTCTGAAGTTTTATTCAACATTATATGCATCTAAAGATAATGATTTAAATTTGGAGGAATTTGAGCAACATTTATCTAGATCAGATTTTCCGCTGTTAACTGATGATCAGCTCCAAAAACTTGAGGGGCGTCTGACTTATCAAGAGCTATTATTTGCTATTAAAAAATTGCCAAATAACAAAAGTCCTGGTTCCGATGGATTCACTTCTGAATTTTGGAAGTTCTTTTTTCAAGATCTAGGTGAGTTTCTATTACGTTCTCTTAATTACGCTTATGAATCAGGGGAGCTGTCAGTGACACAGAGATTGAGAATTATTACACTCCTTCCAAAAGGAAATAAAGCAAAACAGTTTTTAAAAAATTGGCGCCCAATTAGTCTCTTAAATATAACTTATAAATTAGCTTCTTCATGTATTGCTGAAAGATTGAAACATATCCTACCGAATTTAATAAATGATGACCAAAAAGGCTTTATGAAGGGCGGTATATTGGGGAAAATATAAGGTTACTTTATGATTTAATTATGTATACCGAGTTACACGACAAGCCAGGTATGTTACTCTTAATAGATTTTGAAAAGGCTTTCGATTCCGTTTCTCACAAATTTATATTTAAAACATTAGATTTTCTCAATTTTGGAACTTCTTTTAAAAAATGGATTAAACTCTTCTACAACAATAGTCAATCTTCAGTTCTGGTAAATGGCAACGCTTCAAAACAATTTAATTTGGGTCGAGGCTGTAGACAGGGTGACCCGTTATCCCCGTACATCTTTTTAATCTGTGCGGAGATTTTGGGCTGCCTTATTAGAAAAAATAATTATATTACTGGTATTGAAGTCGAAAATGTTCATTGTAAAATTTCTCAATATGCTGATGATTCCACAGTTATTTTAAATGGAAGCGATGAGAGTTTGGTACAAACATTGAATACTTTGGATTTGTTTGAGAGATTATCCGGTTTGAAAATAAATGAAGACAAAACCAATGTTGTTTACATCGGTTCACTTCGAGGTAAAAATCCAAACCCCGAACTAACAAACAAAAAATTGAATTGGGTGAAAAATGGTAAATTTTCTGTTCTGGGTGTTGATTTTTCAACAAATTTAATGGACATGCCAGAGATTAACTACGAAAAAATTATGGAGTCGGTGACAGGTTTAATCAAACACTGGTCTAAAAGAAATATAACTGTATTGGGAAGAATAACTGTTGTTAAATCTATTTTGATGCCAAAGTTTAACCACCTTGTTCTTTCTATTCCAAATCCATCTAAAGAATTTACCAAGGCCCTGCAAAAGCAATTTTATGATTTTATTTGGAGGGGAAAGAGAGATAAAATAAGTAGAGATCAATTGTCAAATGATTACTCTGATGGTGGTTTAAGATTGGTAAAAGTAGATTTGTTTTTGAAGCACTTAAAAGTACTTGGATCAGACGAATTGCAAATGGTAATATTGATGAAAAAGGATTGATGTTTTTTAATAAGCTTACCGGCATGAACATTGATGATCTGGAAAAAGGAGCAAATCATACTTTAACAGTTGCGAAAAGGATACAAAATATTTTCTGGAAGAGGTTCTTTCATCGTGGTCCCATATAAAAAGAATCATACTCCTCAAAAACTTGATGACGTTTTAAAATCATGTTTGTGGGACAACGAGCTATTCAAAATTGGTGGAAAAGAAATTAATTACAAGAAATGGCGCACATCGGGAATTTGTTTCATTTCGGATCTGGTTCATGCCGATAGTAGTCGTTTTCTTTTCTTGAATGAAATTGAAGCTAAATATGATTTGAAAATGAATCCTTTAGAATATAATGGTGTACTTCGTGCAATTAAAAGCAATTTTAAGCATATATTCCAGGCAAATATTCAAATGTACCCGATCCCAAAACCTTTTATTCCTTTTCATTTGAGTCTGATCCTTCAGGATAAAAAGGTTGCAAATCACTTTGTAATCAACTAATGAATATAAAGGTTCCAAAAGCAAAACAAAATTGGAGAGAAAAATTGGGCTTCCCTTTTCAAGATGATGAATGGAAGATGCACTGTTTGATACCTTTTAAATGCACAATAGACGTAAAATTGCGGTGGTTTCAGTATAGAATTCTAAATAGAATCTTAACCACCAATACCTTCATGTATAAAATCAACCAAAGAAATAACAATTTGTGCACATTTTGTAATGAGGAATCTGAAACAATTAAGCATATCTTCACAGAATGTAAAAAGGTGAAACCAATTTGGGTTCAACTACAAACCTGGTTTTTACAAAAAGTTGGTATTCCTGTTACCTTAAATCAAAACCATATTCTTTTTGGAACAGACATTAAAAGAGTAATCATGCTGTAAATTTGATTATTATCTTAACCAAATTTTATATTTATAGAAGAAGATGTCAAAATTCGTCACTCTCCTTTTTACCTCTTCAAAAAGAAATTGAAAATTATCACATTCTGGAAAGATTTATTTATTTAAAAGACTTAAATTACCAAATATATCAACGTAAATGGCAGGTTTGGAGGGGCTTATTTAATTAATGCATGCGATGATTTTTGTCTACACTATTATATTTGAGAATTGTGCTGTGATAAATTGTTCTGTCTATTTGTTTTGTATTGTTGTTGTTTTGTGTTGTATTAAAAACCCGGTAGAGTAAGATATGTAATATGTTTAAGGAATGAAAATTTGATTTACCGGAGAAAAAAAAAAAAAAATAAAAAAAAAAAAAAAAAAAAAAAATTACTCTCTTTCTGAGCTATAACATATAAAATTAGATTCTTTAAACTATTCAACTGGACTCACGGTTTTGAGAGCAACGGTTTCACACCTTATCCTAGGTGCATCTTCAGGCCGTCTGTTGGTCTGTCGGCAATTGGTCACTGACCAGTGGCGAGATGGTGTTGCCAGAGGTCGTAGATTTACAGAAGATGCACCTAGGATAAGGTGTGAAACCGTTGCGTGAGTCTAGTTGAATAGTTTATATTTGATTATAGACGAATCCAACGAGCCAAGTGATGGTCAGAATTCAGTCGGCCATTATTGGGTCCCGTCTGCACCAAACTGGTGTTGTTACTGCCCAATTGGGTAGATTAAATCCGCTTAAAAATCGATGCTGAATTGTATTGTGTTGTAAACTCTCATCATTCGTTTGTCTACGTGTAACACGGGTGATGAAATGCAGTTTAATATCCCCGCCAAGGCCACATCATTTCACATTTTAGGTGGAATAGACCTGAGGGGCCCAACTATGGCTCCCATTGAGGTGTAGGAATGCGTGAAAATAGATTCGTCTATAAGCTTCTATAGCTAGATGAATGACAACAAACGTTCTCTCTTTCTGAGCGTTTTATTATTATTTTTTATTTTCATTATTACTTTTATATTTCCCTTTTCTTCTTATTGTCCCCGGAACGTAAGAAACGCTATGAGCTTCGTTGTTCTGATGTGTATAATATGTACGCACACTACATATCATACACAAAGTAATGCAACATCGCTGAAAAAAAAAAGAATTCGACAAACTGTAAATTGAACATTCATCCAATATCCTGTCGATATCATACACGTACTGTTCTTTGCATGATATAATTATAGCCAGGCTAATTGGATGGAAGGTGCCACCTGTATGATGACTTCATATGCGTTTTTCATTGCTTATAAAGGCGGAAAGACTGAATTCGTTTGAATGTATATGGAAAAGAAGAATCTTCTGAGAATGGTCGCCAAATATTGTTTAATTGGTTTCTGCAACCAATCAGGAAATTGGTTGCGGCAGAAGGTTACACCGAAATGGTGTTTGGAAAAAAATAACAGTCAACGATATCGATGGCCGATATCTTACCATGCTTACAAGGGTTGGGAGATTCGGGAATTTCAATTGCAATTAACAAAGTCACGTGGTTACTCCATAAAGGACACAATGACATTCATACACGAAATGAACACACAAAATCGTGAAATGTTTTGGTGCGATTCAAGGTCACTAATACCATTTTTAGGTAAATGTGGCATTTAAGACAAACCTAATCCTGTGACCCCTAACCCTAACCCTAACGCTGACTTTAGCCATAACCCTAACCCCTAACGCTAACCTCTAACCCCTAACCCCTGACCCTAATTTGCATATGGTGATGTTTCTGTCTTAAATGCCACATCTACCCATTTTCTGGACTAACATGACCAATGAGGTAGAAAGGATAGAGTGCCCTGCTCGCCGAATCTGTGAAGCAGGTTTGGGTCCCGGTTTGGGTGCTGTATAGATCACAAAGTTGAACAAATCATGTATTAAAACGCATTAAATTTCCCAGTATACCATTGTCGTTATCAAAAAATTGCTGAATTATAAAGGCAAACACGTACGCCTGAATCTGGTATTTCATCAGTGTTGCCACGCTAAACAACTCTACCACTTTACGAAATTTCGCCTTCAGTCGCCGTTTCTGTAGCGCTGCATGGCAACGGGCGAATGAACTAGATTTAGGAGCGTGCTTGCCTTTATTATTCAGCAATTTTTTGATAAAAAATGGTACACAGTAAAGTTGAATATGCTAAAACAAGTAATTTATTTAATTTTATTAATCCATACATGCTAGAGTAAATTCACTTTCCATTTTAGTTGTATTTGATGCTGATTTTGTTAGGTCCCTTCATTTCATAATGGCTTATTCAGTGCGTGATTATCAATGAAACGGCAACGTACCAGCTCGAGCTCAGCGATCTATGTTTTTCTACGTCATTGAACATGACTAAAGTTTCACCATCTTTGCGTTCAAATGGATTTCCGTCATTCCGCCATTGTAATCGCTGGAATACGCTCATGCGTCACTACTACAGTGGACACCTTTCCATCCATAGTGCTTCCATTCCATTGATTAGCCTACATCTTATACAAGGCTTGTTTATATACACATTTTAATGCATTTTTCATGCTGATTCCAAAAATGATCATGAAAATTTACAATTCTGACATTTTTGAATTTTTAAAAACACTTGAAACTTGTCGTCTGCAGGCGAGAGAGTTAACTGCTATCTAGCACATAATGTGAATTTGACAAGATAGTGGACCAATGTTCAACTTACAATTTGTCGGATTAAATTATTAATTTTATATACTTCTTTAATCCGCGTCTTCACTTTGTTCTTCTTTTAAGTCGTCTTCATGTTAACTATGGACCACAATGGCCTCATCCCAATTGCATAGTTCAATAACCTCAAATAAACAATAATAGAACAAAATTTGACCTCAAGTTACAGAGTATAAGTTTTGTACCTAAATTTTCAAAGGTCATTCAATGAATGTACAAATATATTGGGGTTAAAGAACTGTGCCCTGATAGATGAGCATGTTGTGGATCCTAGTGTTTCATCTGCCTTTAACCCTTCTTTTTCTCGCAAGCCGTTTCAAATTTACAAACCTAATTATCATCTAACCCCATTTTTATATTTCAGCTACTGAATGGAGTCAAACGACCATTTTGACATTTGTATTCCTGTGTTCAGCTCTTTTAATTGGTGGTTGCGGTATGCCGATTTTTGTAATGTACTGTCGAAAACGTCAACAGATGACGTCAAGTACACAAGAAAGAGAAGACCGGGATCAGGACTCGGACTCAGAGGGGCATAACTACTTGTCCAACGTGTATATATAACACCGAACTGTAAATCTAATGTGTTTAGGTTCTAAATGTCTTGCTGTAATACTTTTTAAACATATACACACTTTTTAAACACACAAAGGTGTTTAGGAATAACTGAAAATATTAGTTTCCATATTTTAAGGAAACAATTGGTATTTTTAGAAACTCTACTCCTAAACATCACAAATCCAAAATAAAATCAACAAACCCTTTGATTTACAAGTTATCGCACTTTGAATTTGTATTCTAAACGCATCCTAAAACACTTATACCCCATTCTAAACACCATGTTTAGCTTGTGTTTATATGATATATATGTTTAGATATCAAATATCAACCTGTATAATAACCTAAACACAAACTAAACAGTGGTATTTAGCTTGTGTTTAGGTTGATGTTTGATATCTAAACATGTCGCATAGCTAAACGGTAGAGCTGTAACAATTTTAATCACGTTAGGCGTTTAGCCAAATTATTATTATTATTTATATGTATCTTTTTGAAACATGTATTCTCCTACACATCACCATCCAAAAACTGTCTGATTTGATTTGATTTGATTTATTGATAATCCAGGCAAACATAGGCCTACATACAATAGCAGAAAAAAGCCTTAAAACAATAAACACAAATACAATAGTCAACGGGGTGCCTGGCGGATTCCCTAATAGCGAACTAAATCACTTTGAAGTGGGTCTCCGATAACCCCGTTGACGAAAGATATTATATATAAAAAAGCGATTAAAAAAAAAAAAAAAAAGAAAAGAAAAAAAAAATTATCACATTTTGAATTTGTATCTAAACGCATCCTAAACATTTATATCCGTCCTAAATACTCTAAATGTGGGATTTGCAGTGCTGGCATGGGAAATTCCATGATTTTTCTACGCATTTAAAAAAAATCTAGCTGGAGAAGTATTTGACATAAAAGAAAGATAATATTTTGTATCAATTCAACAAGGATAAATCGAAAAGCATCTTTACAAAGAATATTGTAAACTCAGAAATAATGTTCAAAGAAATGTTCGTAGAGCTAAATCTCAATATTATTTAAGTCAAATCGATGAGAACAAAACAATCCTAAAAATTTTGGCAGCAACTAAAAGAACTTGGTTATAGCTCCAAAAGAAAAGAGGGTAGCAAAGTTGTTTTAGATATTGATGGTGTCACTTGCTATGATCCCCACAAAATAGCCAATTCTTTTAATGAATTCTTCACCAGTGTTGCTTCCACATTAGTTGAGAAACTGCCTTCTCCAAAGAATCTGTACACTACCACCTCTGCAGTTTTTCAGAATTTTTATCGTGACAAATCTGTCGGCTCATTCTCCTTGAGGTGTGTTGGTGAAGAGTGTATTGAAAATGAGCTGCTCAATCTCAACCCAAATAAGAGCACTGGGCTTGATAACATTCCATCAAGGGTTTTAAGGGATGGTACCTCAGTTTTGAAAGTTCCTATAACCCACATTGTTAATTTATCGATTATGACCAGTACTGTCCCTACCGAGCTAAAATTGGCTAAAGTTAATCCTCTTTACAAAAGAACAAAAATACTGATGTAAGTAATTACAGACCAGTAAGTGTTTTGAGTGCAATATCAAAAATTCTTGAAAAATCAATTTATGTTCAATTGGAAAATTTTTGACATCAAATAACATTTTGTATGAACACCAATCGGGTTTCAGAAGCAAGTTTTCAACAGATTCTTGTCTCATTCATTTGATGGACCATATCAAAACTCAATCTTCCCGTGGTTTATATACAGGCATGATCATGCTTGATCTCCAAAAAGCTTTTGACACGGTCAACCATCAAATCTTATGTGAGAAATTAAATGCAATGGGAGTTGAATCTGTTGAATGGTTTCATTCATATCTCTCAAATAGGCAGCAAACAGTTCAAATTAACAATGCTAATTCTAAATCTCTTAATATTTCATGTGGTGTGCCCCAGGGTAGCATACTGGGGCCACTCTTATTTTTATGTTACATTAATGATATGATCATTAGTATAGACCCAGACTGTAAATTGATGTTGTATGCAGACGACAGTACAATCCTATTTTCTCATACAGATCCTAGTGTCATATCACAAAAATTAGGCCAAGTTCTTGAGTCTTGCAGCAATTGGCTGGTAGACAACAAATTGTCTTTACATCTCGGCAAGACTGAAAGTATTATCTTCGGATCCAAAAGGAAAATAAAAAATGTTGACAATTTTTTTGTTGAATGCTCTGGCCAGATTATCAAAGGCCAGGAGTCTGTGAAATATCTTGGTATTAACATTGACCAATCTGTGTCTGGGGAAGCAATTGCAAACAATATTATTCAAAAGGCAAATTCAGGATGAAATTTATGTATCGCAATGGCAGCTGTCTCAACCAAAACTGTCGCAAAATTCTGTGTTCGGCTTTAATTCAATGCCACTTTGATTATTCATCTTCTTCATGGTATTCCGGACTCAGTCAACGGCTTAAAAACAAACTTCAAATCACTCAAAATAAAATGGTGCGCTATATTTTACATCTAGAACCCCGGTCACATATTGGTCAAACCGAACTTAACAGTCTGAATTTTTTAAATGTAGAGTGTCGAGTAAAATTTTAAAATTATGTCATGTGCACAAAATTTATTATGGGTCAAGTGCCCCCTACCTGTGCCAGTTTTTTTCCAAAACCTCAGAAATTCACAACTATAATACTAGAAGGCGGCTTTTTAATTTCCATGTGCCTAAAATCAAAAGTTCAGCTGGCACTACTTTTTATTACAGTGCAATTCGGGATTGGAACATGCTTCCAAATGACATCAAAAATATCCCCAATCTTTATAATCATTTCAAGAGTGCAATCAGGAAACTTTTCAGTAATGGCTAATTTCCAGTGGGGTCTGTTGTCCATTGTGTGCTTTCTTTCTTCTTTTGTTTATACTCTTGCCTTTTTTGCCAAAATCTTTCTTTCAAGGACCCCATTGGAAATAAGCCTGAAACATTGGCTTTATGGGTTATCCCGGTTCCTAGTGTATTTTTATCTTCACATTGTATATGTTTTAATTTCTTATTTTGTCAAGTGTTATATTTATGTAATGTATTTTAAACTGTGCAATATAATATTTTTATGTATTTTGTATTATGGAACCAAATAAAATCAATCAATCAATCAATTTTTGCTGATAATTTTGGAAACTGCATGGCTAAAAATACATGCGGCGCCATGGGGAAGGGGTGCCCTTTTTAGTTATATACCTTGCCATCTACACCAGGCACAAAAAGAAACTCGTCAGTTATAGTCATCCTTGCTGTTCAACAACCTGATAATTTTGGATTATTCTGAAATATACATTTTGTTAATTGGACTTTGCTTTCTCATTTGACACCCTGTTCAGGAACATCGAACAAGAATTGACCAAGATATGCGTTTCCAAACCGTCAAACCCCAAAATCAAAAGTTGCAATTTCAATTATTTTCAATGGGAACGCACCGTTGAATTGCACACAAGCACCACGGGCCAATCAATAAAGCACAGAGTGTAACAGGCACAATTGAATTCTTAAAATTGCAACTTTTGATTTTAGGGTTTGAGGGTTTGGAGGCGCATATCTTGGCCAATTCTTGCTCGATTTTCACCAATAGGGTGTTAAATGAGAAAGGCAAAGTCCAATCAACAAAATGTATATTTCAGAATAATCCAAAATTATCAGGTTGTTGAACAGCAATGATAACTATAACTGACGAGTTTCTTTTTGTGCCTGGTGTAGTTGTTTAACACTCCAAAACCTTTATATAAAGTCCACAAAACAATTAAGGTACTAGTTATTTTTACCCCTGTATATCCTGAACCAAGGCAGATATGTCATAAATAGAACCAACAGCCATAAAACAATAGCTGCATTTGTTAGCTCAGATTTAAGACCTCATTCGTTGAAATCAGACAAGAAATAAAGACATTGATTCAATGGAAGATGCAAATTCAAAAGTTACAGTTTTGCTTCATTCCAATCCCTGTGTAATAGGGCCTATAGTGATTTGTACACAAAGCATTATTGTACAAGAGATATAGCGCAGTACCATGCATGGTCACACCACTAGATTCACGGTTGTACGCAAACCGAATGACAAATCCCGCTGGTTTGCTAGGTAGAAATGAGGCCAGTTTAATCGATCGGTTATGAATTCATATTTGACCCCTTGATCATGTTAACTAGGGTTGACAAATAAAGCCGCCGTTTAGTTTTGAGTTTAGTTTTTGAGTTTTGCTGCGGTTCTTGAGTTACGTTGTAAAGAGGGCTGAAACAACAACACTTTTGTAAAACGTACATAACTCATTAACAACAGTAAATTAAGCAAGTTTGCAAAGTATAAGCAAAGTATAGAATGAACTTTTGCAAAACATCAAGGTGTTAGTTTTCAATAATTATATTGATCTAAAGTCTGCACAAAAAGTAACTCAGCTGTTAAAGATACGCTATAGCGTCAGAACTAATAATTGTTTCCACAATATTTTTACATAGAAAGAAGGACGATTTATTTACGCGCATTTTGATATCCCATTTGTCAAATATCGTTCAATATTAACAACACAGTAGTGCATTTAAAGAAAAATCCCCGAATTTAAAAGTTGCAGTTTACAGCGATCAATGGTTATTACGCAAGCATTGTGACACGTAAAACCATCCATTTATCTTCGCGCTTACTTCAAATCAATACAAATAGCTGCAACTTTTAAATTCGGGGTATGTTCATTAAAAACAATGCTGTGTTGTTAATATTGAACAAAATTGACAAATGGGGTATCAAATGCGCGTAAATAAATCATCCTTCTTTGATGTTAAAATATTGTGAACACAATTATTAGTTCTGACGCTACAGGCGTATTTATAACAGCTGAGTTACTTTTTGTGCAGACTTTAGCTAATGAAAATCGATTTTTAGGTTGCTTCGACCAACAATGCCTCGTCTACCCTTAAGGGATGGGGTATGAACGCTCATTCCAGATCCCTTAAGGTACCTTTTGATATGACGCATCACATAATGTGACCAGATCTGATCCAATCAGGCTAAAGTCGGCAATAATGAAACCCAGGTATAAGTGAGGAGAAAAACAATTAAAAACATAAGAAAATGGACATAAAACTTTGCAACCAAATATTAAAGAGACCTGGGATTGAACATCAGGAACTGTGTATTGAGCAAGTAATGGTACATATAGAAACTCGATTTTCAACATGTCCAACTTTGGCCTGAGTATGTATTGAGTCAGTGAATGGTTTTTTAACATAAAAATTTCATCTTCACTTAAAAACGAAGATAAGTGGCAGGAACAAAGAGAATTGTTCTTATATTCTTGTTCATTGTTTAACTTCACGCTTCATTAAATGATGAAAAGCTCATATCATAGTGTCTATTGAGTATTGATTATGTAGCATGCCGTAATATGTGTTTACTTCCGGGGTGGGGCACTCCCATATATTGACATACATCATGTGTTCCTTATTTTTGGCAAATCCTACACCCAATGACCCCGTTTTTTCAGTAGCCTACACTGAATGACCCCCTTTCTTGAACAATTAGTCCTCAAAATTGAAATTTCGGCGCATTTTGAACAAAATAAATGAGTTGTGTCTATTTTGTACTGTAAAATTGGGTAAAAAGCTATTTTTGATTGTCAATTTTGGGCGCTCCATACAAAATCACCCCATTTTTGACATTGCCAACACCGAATGACCCCCTTTTTTCTGAAAATGTCTACACATATCAAAACGTTAGGGTACCCTAAGCGTCATTACTCATTTTCTTATTTCATTCCATTAACAACCGTCCACTGACATCAACAAAAATCGAAAGTTTTCTCAAAACATTTGTATTACTAAAATCACAACTTTGAAATTATTAGTCATATGTCACAGTCGTTACACCAAAATAAACATGAGAATGTCCTGCAATTTATGATCGCATCGGAAATAATGTAGATGATATTGTTTACTCGCCAATAATATTTATTCACCTCCACCTATGTATTAAAAATGCTTCGTTCTCTGCCTGAGATCCGCGTTTTTCAGCTTTTCTACGTATTTTGACCAGTCATCTAAAAGCGTTACAACAACATGGGACCATTGTATACCTGGTCGAGGTATCCAATTGAAGCTTGGGATGTTTCCAAGCTTATCATCTAAGAAAGAATTTGATTTGTCAAGTATCTCACTCGCCGGATCGCATACAGCGAAAAATCTGAAAAAAAAATGGTGCAAGCAAAACCCCAATTCACCTCTGTTTGAACTAGGTATATTGGTCTGTACACAGAGGATGATTTAAGCACTTCCCACCACGCCACTGTGTTGACTTGCGGTTAGCACAGCTGTGTGAGTGAACATGACACGACTGCTCGCACATAGCATTGACGGCCATGGTTAAATTTGAATTTGGACTGATATATTTCCAATAAAAACGCATTCACAATGCTGGTCGATTTCACATTTTATGTTACCTACAGAAGGTGTGAATTATCCTTCATGCATACATCACTTTAGATCTGAAATCGACCAACTAATAATGACACACGCACAATTCTTAAACAACATCTTTTGCACAGAGTTCAATGGGATTTGAAAAGTAAAGTGGCAGTTGAAACTCTGGTGATAACACGTTTGCAGTGCATGATGGGGCTTCCTTAAATCATCCTCTGGTCTGTACACAGTCCGTGCACAGTCCGTGCAGTGAGCCGATTGCTATGTTGAGGTTTTACCAAAGGTTAAAGATGGTAATCTGAGACTGCATTGAACTACACACAGAGATCGCGTTTGACCTTGTGATCCCTAGAAGCAGTGTTGGAAAGAAGTAATAAGTCGCAGTTTGAAATGGGTCTCTCATAGCTAAAACGTTTTGATATGCCGATAGACCCTAGTTACATACGCTGGTGGGCACAGGTACGTCACTTTCATATTCGAGTGCCCCCCCCCCCGGGTTTACTTTTAAAGACACAATTTATATATGCAGGTGAAATAATGTACACCAACACTCCCACAGGAAAACAGATCCTGCAATGGGCTATTCCAGAAAATAGATGCACACCCCTATAGAGGAGTTCGGATATCCGGACTTTTGTCCAGTCGTGACTGTTGGAAATCCAGACTTTTAAAGTGCCCAAAGGCAAAAAAATCCGGCAGAAAAATTGTTTAAAATCAGAAATCCTCAATATGATAGCTCATTTTCAACATTTCCGTGATTTTTCCTTCATTTGATTGGATTTCCAAGCTTTTTCCAGTAACATTGGCAACTGGAAATCCAGTCGTTTTCAGAAAGCAAACTTGGAAATCCGGACATTTCTTTGATTGAAAATTTACTCCTCTATAGGGGGTGTGCACCTATTTTCTGGAATAGCCCAATGTAATGGCTTAATAGTGTTTTCGTCTGATGTCGACTGCTCAGTGCCAGAAGTGGCAAGTGCAATAGCTGCCTTGTAAACATTTGGCAATTTACACACAGTATATTGCACTCATTCTACTAACACATATAGCAGCTATTGCACTTACTCACTTCTAGCACTGAGCAGTCGGCTGGTCAAAACATTCTTACCCACCCCCAATTTTACCCTCCCCCATGGCTCGTAGTTATAGCACAGCCCTAAATACCTTCGAATCAAGAGAATTATCACAAGGTTTGTAAATTGGGATCCCCAAAAATTGGCTTGTGCAAAAGGTGGCCCGGGCAAAGACTTTTTAGCAGGCCGAGATGGGACAGCCAAGCGATTTTTTTTTGTCGAGAGGGGTGGGGCAGCATTTTTAGGCACACCGTTTTTAAATTTTCTCCCTATACTGCACATCCCTAAACAATACTAGCATGCTAGGTGGGACTAGCAAATATTATGTATTTACAAGAAAATAATATAGAACTAAAATTCTGGTAAAGTATAGGCCTACATTGATATGGTATTGGTGAAAACCCTGGGGCTTGAATTTGATACATAAGGACTCGGACCTCAAAAATTAGAAGGGACTCGGACTAGGACGCCAAGGACTCGGACTCAGAGAAAGTCTTGAATACAACAATGTTATGTTTTTGCCAAATCCTTTTTACAAATGTATTACAGGCCAGCTACTATACCATTTTTCATCCTGATATGGCAGTGACGTCAGTGCGTATTTCTTTTCGCGCAGCTACAAATCGCTGGTGTTGGTCAATTTAAATCGCTGGCGTACCATACACATGCATGTGCATAAAGATGCCGAATAGAAGTGTTTGAAACAGCTGTCTCAAATGCGTTTACGTCACTGCCACTGCTTGGGCGAAAAATAGCCACCTACCGTATTTCGTCAAATAGTCGCCCCCCCTCAAATAAACGCCCCCACCACTTTTTTCAACCAAGATGTTTCAAAAATTCCGATATTTCCATGCTATCTTGTGTAGTAAGCTTACCAAGTTGCTCACATGGTCGGTAATAGCAGCAATAAATGGCGAAAATCTGCATCAGAAACCCGGAAGTGAACCAAAAGTCAGTGTCAAAAGTTCATAGTTCGTCATTTTAGCGTGACTTTTAAGCTTACATAATGATTTTAACGGGAATTGTCGTGCTAAAAATGACCTCTAATAAACGCCCCCCCCCCCCTTGGGAAAATGTAACGCCCCGGGGGGGGGCTTTGGGGGAGCCAGCCCCCCGGGGTAAAAG
This sequence comes from Amphiura filiformis, assembly GCF_039555335.1. Taxonomy (NCBI): domain Eukaryota; kingdom Metazoa; phylum Echinodermata; class Ophiuroidea; order Amphilepidida; family Amphiuridae; genus Amphiura; species Amphiura filiformis. Next base: position 43,907,679 of record NC_092646.1, read on the forward strand.
CAGGGGCGGCCAAAATGAAGGGACGGCGGAAGGAGAAGGGACGGCAAAAGCAGGGGCGGCAAAAACTAATGGGGCGGCAAAAAGAATTAGTAAATAAAAAAGGGCGGAAAAGTTTATTAAGCATAAAAATTTCGAAAAAAAATGGTATATATAGGCCTACTATACTATACATCAAAATGTGTTACTTTTACTAAGGCGCTTGCGCCTGATATCCTTTTTTTTTTTTTTTTTTTTTTTTTTTGCTCTTCACTTTTTCAAACAACCGAAAAAAAAAATTTTCTTCAGCCCTCCGGGGTTGGGGCGGCCACGGTACGCCACTGATAAATGCTTAAAAGGGCATTTCGTGATCCACGGCATCTTCCCCCCACTTTTCTCAAAAAAAGTTGAGATTTTTATATCACTGGAAACCTCTGGCTACATAATATTTAGCCTATGTACAAAAAATTTCTTGCAGATTTATTCGTTTAGCAAAGATATCGTGAAATTTGAATTTCGTTCTGGTATACCAGAACGAAATTACAACGCATTGCCTTGTCTATAATACACATTAGGGGTGGTGCAATAATTATGTGTAGGCCTACCCCGGGGGTGAATTCTCAAAATGGTCTGCCAAAATCGCTTGCCGCCCCCCTTTGGCCGTGCCAAAAAACCTTTGCCCCCCCCTTTAAACGTAAAAAAAAACCTTTGCCCCCCCCCTTTTGACGTGCCAAAAATCGTTGCCCCCCCTTACACATGCAAGATTTTGGGGAACCCAATTTAAAACCTAAAATTGTCTTAACAATAAATGCGAGCGCAGCGAGCAGGAAATTTTGCATATTTGAACGTGTTCGTAACGTTTTCCTACGCCTTTTTAGGGCGTAATATAGAAACGGTGCCCAAAATATCTGTGCCAAAAATTGCTTGCCCCCCTTTCGACCTGCCAAAATCTCTTGACCCCCCCTTTCGACCTGCCAAAAATGCTTGCCCCCCCCTTTTGGCCTGCCAAAAATCTTTGCCCCCCTATAATTCACCCCGGGGTACACATAATTATTGCACCACCCTTATCATGCATAACTCGCAAACGCAAAATCGGAATCAACTGAAATTTTGGGAATAAGCTTTTTCGTGGATACTGAAAAATGTCTGAATAAAAAGAGGATGCTAGGATCACGAAATACTCCTTTAATTTCTACATTTAATTTTCAAACCAAGCCAAATGAAATGTAACACGTATACACATGGATGTACATTATGTAAATATTAACTTATTTTTATATGATTGCCTTTCTAATAAAATTGTAGATCAAAATTTCATAGCAGTGTCTAGAAGCTTCTAGATTACAAGTGAGACTTATGAGTTTCTTGAAATTCTCGGCTCGCGCATGCGCTGTGCGTTTGTTCAGAGATCGACAGAGCCCTCTCTTGTTTCAATCGTCCCAATCGACCTTTTTTCACCCGAACGTCCGATCGACTGCACGTGCACAAACGCTGCTCTTGAAATTTGACAAATTACCGTCTATTTTGGTAAAAAATATCCGTCAAACTCGGCCGAATTTTCGGTAAGTTAGGATAGTTTGAAGTAGGGAATGAATGAAAGTCAAGTTTGGGCGATTTTACGGGGTTAAATTTAAGGTTTTTTAATTTTAAATATGAACCACACTCTTCTCAACAAACAATGGCCAATGCCGCCCATGCACATGATGCAAGCATATCATGATGTCATGCATCATGCATCAACATGATCAATGGCATGCATGCAAAATCATGAAATGTATGCCATTTCATTTCATTTTATTTGCCAGAAATAACATACAATGCAATACAGGGGAAATTTAAAAAAAAAATGAGGGCAAAACGTTTTTATTTTAAATACAAAAGAGAGTCAAGACATTAATTTATTTATAAATTCATGAATTAATCATTTTAATTTTTATGGCGATCTTTTCCTGCTTTGGCTTTAGACATGTTAGACCACCCTTGCAGTTGCTATATTATTAAAGGAAATCTGTACCATAAATTAATCAATGGCTAGTGGCTATATAGTTCATTAGTTGCAGTAATATTCTAATATTATAAAAACGACAAACAGTAAAAGTCACAAGCTTATATCTATAATACGTCCAAATAAAGGAGAAATTCTTAATTCCTTACGACAATCAGCGACATGTTTGTAATCCATGGTGGCGGCCATATTGACAAATGATTGATACCCGATGTATTTTATGAGCCTCGTCCCTCGTGAACTTTGGTGACACGAAGCGAATACTACCAAAGTTCAGATTCAACATTCGCTCAAAAGAAAACGCGACAATTTTTACCTATAAAACTACAGAAGAACATAAAAAATGTATTTTAAGTAATATTTATGATCAACAATGTCTTTTGAGAACGAAAAGTAAAAACAGCACTAAAAACCAAAATTCTCTGTGGGTGTCTCGAACGCCATCGCACGACACGCTCGCCGCGGGTCTGTGTGAAAGGTTACACTCACCGCTTGTGGCAGAAAGGACTCCCAAGAAGCTATCATGGCGGCTTCCATGAATCGCAGAAACGAAGGATTAAAAGTGCTTTTTCTTTGTTAGGAATATTCCGAAATGCATATAGACCGCGACCGTCTGGTATGTTTAATTTAGGCAAAATTAGGGGTATATAACTATATTAGTCATTGATTAGTTTATGTACAGATTTCCTTTAAGGCCCTTCACAATTAATTCTTAGTTTCCTGTTTCATGGTTGAAAACCAGGGATGAGGCGACTTTTAATTATTAATTATTAATTATCTTTTATTTTCTTTATTTTAAAATAAGTGGTCGCAACCTACATCAAGCCATTTTGACAAGGAGCATGCATTTAATTATTTTACTACTATGTTTGATTTTATACATAAGTAATGGTACAATTAGGTTCTATGTTTATTCATCATTGTAGATGATATGATCAAAGTCAGAAAGTAGCAAATGGTAGTCATTAAAAGTAATTTTTAAAGAGAAAATCCAAAATATAAATAAAATAATTAAATATTTTGCAATTCTCTACTTTGGACGCGGGCGGGAAACAGGAAACTAAGAATCAATTGTAATTGGCCTAAAGCCTAATTTACATGGGGACTTTACCCTTGCCTACATAATAAATTTTATTTTGATGGATTACTTGCCCTGGCGATGCAATTTACATGGGGACATAGAGTCCAGCAATTATGACCTCAATCAACTATATCTGGGGCCCCTATGTGACCTATAAAACCATAACCAGGTAAATACATAACAAAAGTGTGCATATGTCATCAGAGTGGAGAGTGTATACTGTCCTGAAAAAAATAGCCCCGGTTCTATTTTGAGGAAACTATGAAAGGTCAGAGGTCCAGGAGCATTGCCTGGCAAAATTACCAATATACACGGGACTCTCCTTGCTGGAACTAAATTTCAAGCAATAGAGTCTCCATGTAAATAAGGCTTTAGGGACTAAATTATTACTTTTCATTTTCCATCAAGCAAGGTTTACAAAATGCTTTTTGCATCAAGTAGGTATGTCTGTGACAGGGAAACCTCAGTTAACACATTTGCTAGTCAGTCAAAATGGCCTAAACCGGCAATGTATATTTACATTGAAATTTAAAAGAACCGCTAGCTCAAGGAAACCTACATAAATATGTTGTCTATACTTCACTTGACCCAAATATATGATTTTTTTGGTGATGAGAGACTCGCACATGGAATTTTAGAGGGATTTTGATAGCAGTTCCATTAAAAAAAGCTGCTATTGTCATGAAACTTAAGATCTAGAAACACCCCCGCAATGCTGTTTTGGGGAATTTTGCTAGCAGAATATTTTTGATGAAAGTCGATCTTTGACAAGATGTAACTTTGCTACGCCTACGGAAAGTGCTATGACAAAAAAGTTTTCAGTTTTGGCTTTCTTTACTCAAGGGCTTTAATTTGATATACCGTATAAAATGATGCAGTTTGATGGCAAATTTGAATTCACCCGGCATTCCTACATCAAGGTTTTGAAGTCGTACAATTGCTTGGTGGGAGGGGGGCAGGACTTTGAATAATGAGGGAAAATATGGGGTAAAATACAATTACAACTTTACTAACAAGGTTAAAATTATTTTTTGAAAACGAGTGAAAACAAAGTTCTATTCTGCTCGGAAGTTTTTTTTGTTTGAAAAAACGATTTAAAAATAAGCAAAAAGTCATATGGTACCTTCATAAAATCAGCATCAGTCGCACTTCCGTCACATGAAAAGATGATCAGAAAATTGAAATTAAATTGAAAGCGTAAATTTCCGTCAAAATAAGCGTACATCAAGTGCTTGTGTTACATTGGTATACACTCGAACGTTTCGGAGATGGTAATCATGGCATCACCGTGACACCGGTTAATTGCAATTTAGTTTACGTCCAAAATAGCAATAAAAACATGCATTTTGGAACAAAATAAAGCTTTTTTGGTCAAATAAATTATGGTACGTTCTTATACTAGTACCGTAGATTGGGGTGAATAGGGACACAGGGGTGAATAGGGACAAACATGAGAAAAGTTTTTGAAATCTCATTTTTTCACATTTGGTTAACACTTTTTTTTTTTATTTCCACATATTGAAAGATCAATCAAACGGTGTTCAGAAAATGGTTCAGCAGATGTTAAAGAATACATTTAGGATACAGGGTGTCCAAAATAAAATTATCTAAAAAAAGTTATAAAAAATGGGATGGTCAAAACTTTCCTGCTCCCACGGCCACTATGTTGGAAAATGAGCTGGAAATTCACCAGGACCTAGCCTGTTAGGTCTTACAACTTCCTCTAAAAGATTATTTATTAATTCTGACAGGAATTTTTATAACAATTTTTTTAATATTTTTCAGGTAAAAGTCACCTAATACGGGGTGAATAGGGACCAGTGTCCGATTTACAAATTTTTTCCTACCTGCACTGGTGCATGTAGCCCAAAATTTCTACATGCACAGCAAAAAGTGTGCATGCACCAAAATTAAAGCAAACATAAAATCACATTGAATAACGATCATTGTCAGTTAAGCTTGTAATAATAATAATATTCCCGGCTCCACTGTCATTGTCATTTTTATGCCGATCACTCGCCGATTTCTTAGCCAAAACACTGGGTGCTGTGGCTTCATCTGTTCTAGAACTAGTCGCCGACGAGGTGCACGATTTCCAGAATGATGCAAGTGTTTTTTGAGCTATTTCCTTTTTTGCTGGACATTATTATGATTATTTTCCGTACGTAAACAAATATTTCCCACGGTTTAAATTCCGGTTCTTTTTTTTCAATGAAATGAAAATGACACGTTTCTATATGTGCGAGGGTATCGGGAATTGGTGGATGACGTCACATTACGCTAGCCCCTCTAAGGGAAGTCATAGTCTCGGACCAGACTGTATGTGGCTATCTCGAATGTTCGTTAGGATCGACAAGTATCAGACCGACGCAAACTGGCTGTGTAGGAGACTAGGGAAGTCAATGAAAAAAAGTGACAGTTCTCACGTGATAGCACTGATAGGGGTATCGGGAATTGTCAATTGCGCAATTTGCGCCAGCCCTTCTAATGAAGTCAGGATATTGCGCTAAAAATAGATTGTGTTTTTCCAAATCGGACTGACTGCTTGTTTACTTTTGTATATTGCCTTGTCATATCCCTAGCGCTAAAATCGTACATGCACGCGTGCAGGCAGGTAGTGAAAAGCTGCATGCACAGAGGGAATGTTACATGCACTGGTGCAGGTATGCAGGTGGTAAATCGAACACTGATAGGGACACCCTTGCCACAACCACCCTTACCCCACCACACCCTACACAGCACTACCACCCTACCCTGCTCCACCTTTACCCCACTACCCTCATGAACCTACCCATTAAACATTAACCGCACGTTAGCGGCACGTCTTCAGTCCAGCATGCTTGCTTGTAAACAAATCAATCATTACGGAAAGCATGCAAAAAGTACGCGATTTCCTGACGTTGCATTTACAAATATTGCAGAATTTACTGCAATTCTTAGCAGGTGGGTCAAAATTTTGGGGTTTTATTACCTTAACAATATAAAAGAATAAAAATTTCTTATTTTTATCATCAATTAATGATTAAATTTCTAAGTTTTGTCTGTGTCCACGTGCATGTGACATGGACGCAAAATACTTGATTAGCCATGTGAACTAGCGTCCAAATTTGTAAAATACGCGTCTGGACGCAATGACGCACACTAACAGGAAGCCTGGGGCTTATACCCGGGGAGGGGCTAGTTCTTGAATTTAGAAATAAGAAGGATATCAAGTTCAGGATCAGAAATTCGGCGATAATGGACCGAGAATCCATTCTCGCAAAGATTCTCGTCAACAAAATTGCAAGAATCCAAATGGATTCTCTTTATTTCAATTTATCATACAAAGTCATGGCGAGAATCCATGGATTTTTGCAAAATTCCACTGGGAGAGTCCAAAAGGATTCTTGCACTTGGTTGCGAATTTCTGATCCTGAAGTTTGAGCTAATCAAACCATTAATGGAGGAATGGGCAACATCCAAAGTTGGGTTCGGGTGAAAAATTTGCTGGAGACACCCCCCCTCTTTCTGACTCAGTGGTTGACCTAGTTGAACAGTTGAAACATAAATTGAAATTAACTGCCATGAAACATACTGAACTAGAGTCAATATAATCTGGGTACACATCGAATAGCTATCTGGCAACCATATTTTGACCTTTTGACCCCAAAGTAAACATTGACCTTTGAGGTCATAAATATTTGTAACATGTTAAGAATGTCGTAAGAATCGTTCCTGTTGAATTTGAGCTCGATTGGGCCAATTTTAAACATTTTTTTGCAAATTTGACGTTTGACCTCCTTAATGACCTTTGACCCCAATATAAAAAAAACCTCATATACACCGAGAAAATGCATTGTTACAGTTTAAATTTAAAAAATCTACTATGCTTAGTTATGGAGATAAAAATTCTTGGAAGTTATTTAGCTTAAAAACGGAAATGACGTCTAAGTGACCTTTGACCAAAAAAAATAAAAATACCGTGCATACATCGGGTAACACTATGCATATATGAAATTTATGTCAGTCTACGTTTTGAGATTTAAAAAAATAAAAATATTTGAAAATTTTTGGTTTTTGACCGGAAGCGACCCCTTAATGACCTTTGACCCCAAAACTGTAGACACCCCCAAAGACCCTGGTTGGTAGCAATGCATGTGTGCTAATGACAACACTCTGCTATGTAATTTGTAAAACAGTGATTTTTGAATATTTTTAGCTTTCAGACCGGAAATGACCCCTTAATGACCTTTGACCCCTTGTCTGTGAACACCCTATAGACACCGATCGCATTTTAGCCATTGTGAGCAGGTCAAAGGTCAAATGGAGTTCAATGTCATGTAACATGTGGGGACATGGTCAGTGGTGTTTGTGACCAAGTATAGTCAAAATCGGTCAAAGCATAGCAGAGCTAGGGCGAAACGTGGCAAATCACGCAAAATGTCACGTTTTGCTAAAAAAAAGCAAAAAAAATCATGTTTTTGACCATTGCAGCTAGGTCAAAGGTCACAGCCAGGTCAAAGTCAAATGGAAGTTTTGGACTAGCCCAATGGTCATTTGGGTCAAGTATGGTTGAAATCTGCCAATGCCTTGCGGAGCTAGAGCACGGATTGCCAGAAAGAAAGAAGAAAGAAAGAAGAATTGGCAAAAGACAGAACACAGCGAATTTGCAAATTCGCTGTGTAATGAGACCTACATTCAGCTTTGGTACTCAACTCGTAGTTTAGATGGCAGCTTGAAAATAGGGTGGAAAACCTGCCATTTCTTGTCTAAGGGTGTTGAATTCAGCAACTATGAACTAAGTTTTTTACAAATTACCTCAAGTGTCATATGAAATATGTTCTGGGTGTGTTTTATAGGCTAATCAACACATCTAGAGTGGTCTGCAAAGTATGACCCAAAAATATGAACTTAGGCCTATATATACTTGGTCAATAGGGTTGGTCAAATTTGGCTTATTTTGTTACCATGGCTGCCGAATTCAACACCCTTAGACAAGAAATAACAAGTTTCCTCTCTATTTTCAAGAGCCATCTAACTGTGATGGAGTTGAGTACCAAAGCGGACCTTTTGTTCCTAGGTAGATCTCATAAGTACCGTATGTTTCATGTAAATTTCAATTCATGTTTTGTCAACAAGGTCGACCATTGGTCCGAACCCAACTTCGGATGCCGCCCATTCCTCCATTAATGTTTTGATTAGCTCAAACTTGCTTGTGAGCTCAGATATGTACCCATAGACAGTGTATTTTAGTCATATGATCACATACCGTATTTCGTCAAGTAGTCACCCCCATCAAATAAACGCCCCCACCACTTTTTTCAACCAAGATGTTTCAAAAATGCCGATATTTCCATGTTATCTTGTGTAGTAAGCTTACCAAGTTGCGCACATGGTCGATAATAGTGTCAATAATTGGTGAAAATCTGGACCAGAAACCCGGAAGTGAGCCAGAAGTCAGTGTTTCTAGTTCATAGTTCATCATTTTAGCGTGTGTTTTTACTTTACCTAATGATTTTAACGGGAATTATCGTTCTAAAATTGACCTTGAAAAACGCCCCCCTTGGGAACGCCCGGGGCATTTATTTGACTGAAATACGGTATTTATTTTGTGCACCAGGGGACCCCCAAAATGACAAAATCACACAAGTTTGTGGTTGAATAAATTACCAACTTTGGGTGCTCATAACTTTAAAAGGAAAGCAGGAAAATTGGCTAAATATGCATGGGAGTGATTTTGAATCTAATGATCACAGCATTTGGAAATCGCAAGCTCTCCATTAATTCACACGTAACATGAATTTACCAAAAGACTAATACGGATTTGGCTGCCTGCCAAATTCATAACAATATTACAACTGCTCTGAAAGAGAGAAAATCAGTTTTAATAATCATCTTTCTTTTCCAAATTTAGGCTATTATTTTCAGGAATTGGCAAAGTGCCATAAACCCTTGTTGTTATTCAAATGGGATTTTGAGACAGAATTTCAGAAATTGATCGAGTCAAAGAGAAAAAATTGCAAGCAAGGTTTTCTCATCAGTACACACATCCTATGTGTGCATAACACCTTAGCCAATAAAACCACATTAAGGTGGTGCTACACCCCCTGATAAATGTTGTGACTAATTTTGCATTTTTCTCAAGGGCAAACCAACAATGTTTTTTTTGCCTAATGAATTAGAGAGATTGATTTGAACAATAACACCAATTCTAGGATGATTATTATTTTTGTTATTATTTTCCTTGTCATTTTACAGGGAACTACTTGATTTTGTTGACCTACTTGACAGTTGGAAAGAGATAAATAAGATGTCGTAAGTATTTTAAATGAAAGACAGAGGTAAACAGACTAGTTCGCGTCTGAAATTCTGAAGCAATTTAGTCTTTTTGTCAAAATGAAGAAATCCGGCGAAAAAAAAAGCAAATATTTTGGAACAGCCCCACCTAGCAACCATCAAAATTGTCATTGTTATGGACCTTTTTCCCCTTCAATATTTGGGGGGTCATTTTGTCACATATCAAATGAAAGGAAGACCCCAATTATATCAAATTATGTTAAATCCGACGTGTCCTCTTCACATTTTGGGGATAAAAGGAAAAAAATATGTATCGTTTCTCCGCAGGGGGTAATTAAAAAAGCGTTTTATCACATTTAGTAATTTAAAATGGTACTTTCAAGGTGCTTTAACCCTATTAAAGAAGTGCAAGTAATTTGATTCATCTCTTCAAAAACATTCATTTTGTTTGCAAATTTCGAATAAAAAATTCCGGAAATTAATTTTCAACTCGATAAACGTCACTAGTGTCTGACCGATCAGGTCCTTATCTGAATTGGCCGATCAATTCCCTCTTTGATCTGCCGATTCGTTCACTGATTACCAATAGGCCCAATTGTAAACAATGGCTGCCATCGCCGTGAGTAAGCTTCACCCGTATGTTGAAAGGGTACCTGTACACAAAGTATTACCATAATTATGTATGCTCTGAGCACAAAAACACACTCCCGTATTCATTTACAATACTTAATTTGACCATGATTATTCTTATTCTAAGTTCAGTTTACCTTTCCCCCCTGATGTCCGAGTCCGTTAAATCATTCAATCGCCCCATTTGAATATTGTTTTTACGTTCAAGTCAGTGTGAGTTTTGCACACGGCCGGTATCTCTCTCCAATCTGACACCCACATGTTTAACCCAGAAGTAAGAACTACAATTGTACATGTTCATCTGTTGGCCATATGGCGTGCGTGATCATGTAGATGTGGGAATTACCTGATTATCTCAGCTGCGTGTCTGAATCACGGTATGATTATAGGTTTATCGCCTACAAAGCTTGTTCTTTTGCTAAATTTCGCTTGATTTAACTAGTCTAATTCGAAGAAATATACCAATAAATGAATACTTGTTGAGCTTCAACAATTGCTTTCATGATATTGGGTGATCGGTGCATTACATCGGCAGATGAAGGAAAAATCGGCCGATACAGATCACTACCGATAAGCTAATAATCGGTCCGATTCGGAAGCTACCGATCTGATCGGTCAGTCTCTAAACGTCACCCATAGTAAAATCGACGATCCATAAATTTTATGAATGGAAATGATTAGTCAAATCAGTCTCTACACAGCCGCTTAGACCCGCTCGCTCCACACTAGAAGTGGAGCGAGTGGACCCACAACGGCTGTGTAGAGACTGATGTATCACAGCTATCGCCATCGATTCAGGATGTCAGCCCACTACCATTCGCCCACATGCATATATATATACAAAAAATGGCAAAGATCATATTTTTTACGTAAGATGAATGCATGCAGTAATTGTGCCAATAATGTCACAAATGTTTCAGATGTTTGTTAGATGATGATAAATTTTGCATCAATTTGGAATCTGAAATAGACAAGGATGGTGCAGATAGTGATAAATGAACCCGGAAGAGACTGTAAAATTTGCTCAGATGTTCCATCTTCCATGCTTCCGAATTTGATAGGTGTTGTAAGCTTTGATCAGAAAAGGGTGGGGGTTCGATTTTTGATAAAGGGTGTCAAGGTAAAAAGGGTGGGGTTTGACCCCCTGACAAACAGTGTCTGTTTGTATATTTTTGATTTATAACTCATTTTTAGGCCTATAATATTAATGGGCTAAATATCAATTTTGTGGCTATTATTATTAAAAGTAGTCTCACATGTGTTCTCTTTTCACACCAAAAAGAAGGAAAACAATTAGTGCAATATTACAAAATTGGTCAGTGAAATCCCATGAAATTCAATTTGATAAAATCTCAACTTTGAGGGCGCTATTTCAAAATATTTGTGACTGCTTGTTTTCACAGCAATCCAAACCTCTCATGGTAGATTACCAATATGTGGGTTTTCCCGCGTGTGTTGCATTATGGGTAAAAACTCCGCGATTTCGGCACAGATCAACTTCGGTTTAAAACGAAACCAGCTGATCAGTGCACACACAGTCGGAATGTGTGTCTGTATGCAAAAACTGCATGAATATTGGCGTAAACTGACATGACTTTTTTGCTTCCACACCCTTTTGTCAAAAGTTGTGTGATTATTGTCACTTCAAGTATTCATAATATAAGTTGCGTTTTTGCCGTATAAGTTGGTGTTTTGCCATCAGAAGGGGAAGTTGAGTCTACATTCATGACGTTACCAGGGACGCATACCTGAAGCTGCAGAATCCGACATAGTCGTAGCAATAAACATTGTTGAGTGAGTGATTGATTCGTGTTTTGCATTGCACTTGTGCGACCAGCCGACCAAGCTGTGTTAAAAATCATAAATGGAAGGGTGAATAAAATTTAAGTAAGTGTACTTTAATAAAACACATGCTCTCTGATGTGAGTTTTAACATCTTCAATTTTAAAAGCTTAAACCAGAGGAGACTTAAAGGCATTCCTACAATGCACTATGGTTGGGAAATTTGATCAATATAACCTAATTTTAAAGGCAAAGTCCCCATTGCCACACACACAAAATGGTCACTTTTAAAACTGCAGCCAATGAGCTAATAGTTGAGACTTATTTTTACATTTGTTACATTGTTCTCTCCTCTTTCTGATTTAACTTGTTGTCACAGGGCTATTCCTGGTCCAATTGCATCTTTGGGCTCATTATACAGCCTGATTATTCTAATTTTCAAATATGTTTCTCAGTTTGGAATGCCAATTTTTTATTAGTGAAAAATACCAAAATGTTACGAGGATAAACCCTGTGGATAAGCGGTAGTGGAGTATGTGCATTCTCTATGGGAGACATGGCATCTTTTTGAATTAAATATCATTGCCAAATTGTGTGCTATACATGCAAATCATACCTGAAATGAAAGCTTGATCATTCTTTTTTCTTATTCAGCTATTAAATTTATCTAATCGTGTTTACAAGTATTCACTAAGAACCGCAAGTCACAAGAACCTCAATATTTTCCTATTCACTTACACACAAATGCTAAGATTTTCAGCCACAACATGCGTTTTGGCTTTCAATTGTTGTATCTTAAGAATTATACACCCTAAGATAGGAAAAGTATACATTTTTGGAAAGCATTTTACCCCAGGAATCCAAATATGCAGTTAAAATAAATGTAGGATACACTCTAAAGAAAATATTTTCAAAAATGTAATCAACATTTTGTGTGTGAAGTTACGTTATTTTCACACCCTGTATCACCAATTTGGTCAATCATAACATAGCAAAAGTATACATTTTATTTAAGCTCATAGTGTTGCCTGCCACAAAATAAGATTACATTTGAGGTATTCCATATCAGTAGCAAATGCAATAAATTATGAATTTACTAGTAAAATTATTTTTTTTCATGATATCACCCTATATATTTTCTTACGCACTCTGTATACCAACTTCATTTTTGCATAGTTGGATTCCTTGGAACATAAGCTTTCCAAAAATGTAGTTTTGTTGGTGTGAGATGTATAGTTTTAGACATGTAACAATCTAACTGAAAAGGAGGACAAATGATCAAAATCAGTGTTTGTAACACAAATGTGCCCCACCATATGACACATGACCTTAACTCATATTTTAATTTCTTATAGGAAACATTCATATTGTCCCACTGCATTAATTTTATTCATAAGTCTCAATGTTTTGAATGTTAAATAAAAGGATGAAAACACCAGATATTTGCACACAATTCCAATGCCAAGGTATGGTCAACTGTACTACATGTGTACAAAAGCCAGACATACCAAGGTCAGAAACCCCATTGGGTTGTGGGAATGCCTTTAAACATCCTCTGAGTGTAAATTTAAGTTAACTATCACAAAATACTACTTGTTAGTAACTTGTACTAGTAGCACTAAGTCAGACCATGGTCAGACAGTGTTTGGAGCTTGGAGGGGAAAGCTGTGCATAAAGCTCCAAGACCATGTTCACACTGTATTCTATGTACGTCAAAAAATCTTGACCTTTCAAATTTATCTCTAGATACGGTACGGTACCATACATGTAAATACAAATATTATCTTAAAGATTTCGGTAAAGATTACATGCAAAAAAAAAGGTCTCAAGATAAATTTATTTTGGGATAACATTATCTCGAGATCGTTTTAAGGGGGTACTACACCTGCCCAATTCTGTGCCTATTTTTGCATTTTTTCTCAAAAATTACAGCACATTGGTGACGAGTAAGATATGTATATTATAGGGGCAATGACTACAACTACTGCACTGGTAATTTTATTTCGGCACAGACAACAGTTGTGGAGTTACAGTCAAAAATGAGGGAAAACCAATATTTTATCAATAAATCAATAACTACTTGCCTTGAGTTGCTGAATTTTCAGTGCAGTAGTTGTAGTCCTTCCCCTATAATATACCGTACATATCTTATACTTGTCACCAATGTGTTATAATTTTTGAGAAAAATGCAAAAATAGGCACAAAATTGGCCAGAGGTGTAGTACCCCCTTAAGATAAAATATTCTCAAGATCTTTGAAAGATTTAGCCTCAAGATCCACGGTCATGTTAACGGTGAACATTACGACTAGTAATTACACTTTTTTTTATTACGATGATTTCGGTGATAACAAAGATAGCTTCAATGATTTTGGTGATGGCGATGATAGCATTAATCAGCCCTCGAATTAAGGATCTGAAGGGGCACGGCAACTTTTTTAGGGCAAGTTGAAAATTGCCTTGGATTTTCACTTAAAAGGCATGGCAGCAGGGCAGTTTGTAATATTTTAAGAGGGCATCATGGCAACTGTTGAAAATTTGAGAAGGGCACCAAGGCAATTTCTCAAAAGTGAAGAAAACACACACAAACATAGATGATTTTATAATGAAGGGGCAGGGCTGGGGCACCGACGGCAACTTCATTAGAGGGCATGGCAAGTGACTGCCTTGGGTAAAGGACATATTTTGAGGGCATTACGGCGGTGGGGGTGGGCACCCACAGCAAAATGCCATGGGTGCTGTGGGTTAATTCGAGGGCTGGCATTAATGATTTTGGTGATGATGAATATGGCGTCAATGATTTTGGTGATGACGATGCTAGTCTATGATTTTGGTGATGACAATGATAACGTTAATGATTTTGGTGATGACGATGAAAAAAAAAAAAATAGTGTTGCCCTCAAGTGGAAAGATTTGAATTTTGGGTTGGTCCGTCTGAATTTTTTTTTTTTTTTTCCACTCAAAATGCAAATAAAAGAAAAATTGTGTTGCCTCAAAATTTGAATTTTGGGTTGGTCGGTATAAGTAGGAATTTTTTTAGCACCCAAAATGCCAAATTTGGGTGCATTTCGCATGGCCGAGTGGTCAAGGCGTTGCGCTGCTGACTGGGAGATACGATCGACGAGGGTTCGAGCCTTGGGCTTGCCTTATGTGAAAAATTCTCTTCCCTCCCAAAAAGTTCCTATGGTCGGGAATCCTTAATAAATTAAGTTCAGTTATTTAATTTCAGAATTTAATTGAAGAATTTCTTCTCACCCCCATACACTGCTTGGCACGTGCAGATATAGGTAGTGTATGTGCTTCGTCCGTGATTCGGAAGTCGCATAAAGCCGTTGGTCCCGTGTTCAGGAGGATTCCCCTGTGCACGTTAAAGTGTCGGAGCTATTCGAAAAATATCTGCACTCAGTCCTAGGTTCCTGGATAAGATGGCGGTAATACTACAGCGAAGTCTGAATCTGCCGACCCAACCAAGAAAGAAGAAGAGTTTTGATTTGCGTTAAAATCCCCGCGAAGACACGTTGGATCTGTGCCGAAATCTCACAGATTTTACCCACAATGCAACGCGTGCGTAAAAACCCAAAATTTGTGTATTCCTTCAACATAACATTTCTGAGTCATTTTGATAAAGTTACAGACAATGAAAAACCCATAATAAACCCAGGGCTATATTCTCTGTGATATGGGGAATTTGCTCGTTTTAGTCGATTTCAGAGGCCTAAAAATCAATTAAGTCAAAAATATACAAACGGAGCACTATAGATTTTGAAAATAGACTGCCCGCTTTACTAAAACCATGACAAAGTAGAGTAATAAGTGCCACAGGCCTAAATTTCCCCTAAAATAGGGCCAAAAATGGAAAATTTCAACTTTGAGGGCGCTGTTCATCTTAAAGGAAGCACTTCAGGATTTTTTTTCTAAGTAACTCACAAGTACTCCCACTGGGCTCTAGCCTGCCACAAACAATAACTTCAACAAGCACTTCTTTAATAGGGTTAAAGCACCATGAAAGTACCAAATTAAATTACTAAATGTAATAAAATGTTTTTCAATTACCCCCTCATGGAGAACCGATACATATTTTTTTCCCTTTTTATACCGAAGTTGGTGCATCACACCAAAAAAATCAAGGTGTGACCAGGCCTTGTCTTTTGAAAATTGCTGGCGAGTGACAAATCATTCTCCTCAAAATCTGTCAGGTGAGCTTGTATTAGTATATGTGTACGTCCATATCAAAACGATGCACATGTCGGATGCTGCATGTGTCTCATTTCACATGATAGCTAGGATTAATACCAGACTCATCTCCGAAGTGGAAGTCACTTCAAATCATCCCCAAGTGAAATGGTAAAGGAATGTTCTTTATATTCCTAAACCATGTGACTTGGGATGATTGGAAGTGACCTCCACTTCGGAGATAAGTCTGGTATTTATTCTTTGCTATTATGTGAAATGAGACACATGTAGCAGCCGACATGTGCATCGTTTTGATATGGACATACACATATTTTAAATAACACCAAATGTAGGCGAGTGATAAACAGCTCTCCTCAGCTTCATTTTAGGCGAGTGATGGCAAGTGATCACTCTAACTCGCCTCAAAAGACGAGGCCTGTGTGACGCAATGTTGGTGAGTTCCGGACGCATGGCCATATTCTATTATGATCACCTTAAGGGGGTACTACACCCATGTGGTAAATTTGTGATTATATTTGCATTTTTCTCAAAAAATAATTACACACTGGTAACAAAAGTTATGTATATTATTGGGGCAAGGAATCCGATTACTATACTGAAATTTCAGTGACTCAAGACAAGCGGTTCGGTATATATGATAGGAAACGAGGTACATCCTAGCGGTACCTTATTTCTGATCATAAATAACAAACCGCTTGTCTTGGGTCACTGAAATTCCAGTGTAGTACTTGGATTCCTTGCCCCTATAATATACATAACTTTTGTTACCACTGTGTTATTAGTTTTTGAGAAAAATGCAAAAATAGACACAAATTTATCGAGGGGTGTAGTACCCCCTTAATTTGATCTGAAGTGACATCCAATACATCCATCATTTTATGTTTAATTTGATACCAGCTATACATCTAATGTTCAATTCATTCTGTGTTCCTTTTACAGTGGACAGCAAGAATGCGGTACCGTGAAATGGTTTAACCAAGACAAAGGCTTTGGCTTCATCACTCCAGACAATGGAGGTAAAGATGTCTTTGTCCACTTTAGGGCCATCGCTGATCAGGGGTATAGATCCCTGGATGAAGGACAGAAAGTGTCATACTACTCTGAACAAGGTGCAAAGGGAATGCAGGCCGCAGATGTACATGTGCTCCAGTAACGCCGCTGTATCGAGTTCTACAGCAACTTCATATTTTGAATGAACAGTAATACTATGTTGTGATCACTTTTGTTTTGAAGATGTACGTCATCTAAAGTGACGTGACTGTAATGAAAATTCACCAATAGGCACAACATACATACGGTGTCCCAACGATGACGATTTCATCAACTCAACCTTAACCTTGGCATGTATTTGGACATTGGTTTATTGTAAAAGAATAATGACAGTTTATACATTTTTCCACTGTGAGGCTGAATTTACACTTGGATTGCTTTTGTTAAGAAGTGATTTATGCGCTTTTCGGTATGCAAACTTTTTGATACACTGAGCATGCGTGCAATTTGCTTTTCGGCAAAAGCAATCCAAGTAAAAGTCTGCTTAACTTTGATTCCAAAGGTAACAAACCACATCATTTAATTCCAAAGAAATGCACCATGTTTGCATGTCGCTAATGGAGGGCAGAAAAGTCTACCTCTGGATTATTTCTCCATATGCTTGATAATTTTTTAAGCTTGTTGGCATTCTGAGTTCATTGTATTAGTGACATGCACCAAGTGCTACACAAGCAATCATCAATGCTTTTAAAGACAACTCATCATTCGATATCGAGCTTTTGCCGAATAATGCAGGAGGTACACTTTCGTATTTTCCACAGTATATTGGTACTTAGTGGGTCTGCGTAATTAAAGATAATTACACCAATTGTTTTAAATTTGGACCAAATGTTTTGCAGGCATGAGAATTCAGGCCGTTTGGTTGTCCAAATTTACAAATTTTTACTTATTTATTTTTCAGCCTGTTTTGGGCCTAGGTCGATTTCACACGTTTTTCAGGCATTTTTCAGAACGGCCATTCTCATGCCTAGCTCGTTTCAGCTGCAAATCATAAAACGTTTTACCTTTCATGTAGGCTGTAACAGATAAAAATATACAATTGCTTTTTTGTTTCAGAATAAATAGTAAAAAAGTGCAATGGCATTATTATTCCTGTATGTATGTAATATAGCTGATTGGTAATTTTGTGTAATATTTTACAGTATACATCAGGAAGAACCAAAAGAAAGCTTTTTTCTGTCACAGCCTGTACACTATCTTTTACTTTGTCATAAGGCCAAAAAAGGTTTGTCTCTCAAATCCACATGCTCAAGTATGTGAAAGCCATCCTAAGCGCATACTCTATGCGTTGGGCCTTTTACTTTTGAAAATTATGATAGCGGTAAAAAAAAAGAGGAAAATGTGAGATAAAAAACAGACCAAAAAAAATCCTGTGTAACGCAATAGCTTGTTTTTCTAAAAACAAAACCAGCATATTGCAAAATGTTTGAGAAACAATCTTTTTTTTGGGGGGGGGCATGATATTTTGGTTCTCAGTATTCAACTACTTTAGGAATTGGAAAATCAATACATAAACATTAAAACATTAGTGCTGGGTGATATGATGGCACTTAATATCTCCCTTTATATAACAAATCAGTAGTTGTGCTTATGAAGTAAAATAAACACCAAAAATTAACATATGCATATTGTCTTACTATTAGTGTTTGTAAGTTCTCTGAGTAATCACAACATTAATCCAAAGATAAGTAGAGTAAAAAATGTCACTACAGCTGCAAAGTGATACTACTATGGGTGATAATGGGCACTCACAGTGGCGTAGCGACAGGGGTGCATTTTTGCGCCCCCTCCAAGCGATGAAATTCAAAATTTTCACGCATTTCAGCACAAATATTTATTTGAAAGATCAATTGATATATTAAGATCCAAATTCACTGAACTTCATTATAACTTAAAATGTACTTTCTTATATTTATGCACATTTTCGCGCGAGTTGTTTCAAGAATTGGGTGGGGGCGACATTATATATCCTTGGCCCCGGGCGCAATAACCCCTAGCTACGCCACTGGGTGCTCAAATCCGCACGTTGAAGTACTTAAGTACGTGAAAGCCTGTTCACAAATGTCAAGTCCAGATTATATCTTGTTTGTTCAACCCAAAATTGAGTATGGCTCCGTTTCATGACATCCAATCACGCTCGCTATTCGAGAGGCGTCGTGGTTTGAGAACGGGGCTAGTTCTAATTACTGACCTGTGCACCCGTCGATCTGAAAGTTCATCTGTGTTGGTATAAATCATGATTTTGATTTAAACCTTTGATCCAAACACAAGGAATTAATTGCTACCTCGAAATTTTCAGAATGATGTACTCCATCCGACTTTCATCAGCGAGTGACTATCAGGTCGTGATCTTTTTGACCTGATCAGACGCGTAGACTCCTGAAAGTTTGAAAGTCAAAAAACCATCTCTCAACAAAGACAGGGCTGATTGAAACTTTAAGGAGTCTACGAGTCTGTTACCGGGTCCTGATACAGTCACTCGCTAATGAAAGATGGAGTACCATCTGAAAATTCCGAGGTAGGAAGAGGGAGGTGTGACTATTTTAAATTGTTAAAAAGCAAGGGCTGTAGTAGACCATAGACCCACGCTTAAAGGTCCACAATCGTGGGCCTGGTCAACTGGTAGGTGACCTTATAGATCGCACTCCTAAATACTTGTGTGGACTTATGTGGTGTCTAGACTGACATGCTCTGGGCCACATACTCGATTATATAGTTCATTATTCCCGATGTGGTGGTGGACCTTTAATGTTTAGGGCAAAACATATCTCGCTCGTGACATAGGTGATAAATTGGGTGGGTAAAAAAAGTGCAATGGCAAAGATTTCCTCTTTATTTTAGAACCAGTACTTCAAACGTTATATGGGCAATTCCAAGCGTTGCGGAATGATGCAAACTGCCTTTGTACGAATTTCTTTTTGATGCAGCAGCCAAATATGTATTAACAGCACAAGGTGAATAGCATAATGTTAAAGTATTTTTGGTTAGTGAATGATTAAGGTAGGAGAAACTTTTCCAAACCACCCAAATTTCCTAATTTGCATATGCAAAGTTAAGCGTTCGGAATGATGCGCAGGGGACCAGTATTTTTGCACTAAAACATTTTTGACAAACTCTGAGTTTAGTAATCTGTGATATTAAATTTGCCACTTAATCTAAAGCTTAGGATGTAAACTGACAATTGTCAGTATCGATTTAAAAAAATTTGGGCATCGCCTCTTTATGCCAAATTTTCCGACACTAGGTCACTTTGCGGAATGATATAAGGAGCGTTGCGGAATGATGCTGTGTGTAAAATCCATAGAAAATGAAAAGCAGTCCATGTTTGAAAATAAAATAAATAGATCAATAAATTTGAGTAAATTGTGTTTTATATACTTGGCTACTTATGTTAGCTGACAAATATCAATATTTATCCAAAATATTTATCACCGATTTTTTAAATCGGATAACTTGTGTTGCATGGTCACATTTTGAAACTAAAATTATGTCAACATTTTGCTAGTCTAAAATTCTTGGAAGTGAAATTTAGCACTGGGTGTTAGCCATAGGATGTAACATAACAACTATCACTATCTATCAAGAAATAATCATCACTGTTTTTATTTTATCGTAAATTTAAAGAAAAAATCCTTGCAATCCATGAATCCTTATGGCGTTCTATGGAATGATGCAGGGGTTTTGTGGAGTTATGTCACTTACAATGGTTCAGGCAATGCTGAAACATCAATTACTGTAAAGATAATTCTGTGCAATGCATTTCAGAAAGTTCTAACCCAAAAATGTGAATATTTTTTTTCAAACGGGCACATTATGAATTATGCATCATTCCAAGCGTTGCTATGGAATGATGCAACTTTAATTGGTCGTTACCGCCGCAAATTAGACTTTTTGAAAATTATTTTTGGGTCATTGGATAGGGATGAATAAATTTGCTTTGCATTCTAGTTTCAATTAAAATCAACCTTATTTTAAATTGCAGTGGTAATAAATGATACTTTTGCGTTGCGGAATGATCCTTTTAATCGTAAAATTGGTACTCAAACAATGCTGACGGCTACACGTTATAAAATTTGAAAATTTCTGGTGTTTATATTTTGAGCTACTTATAAACTTTATATTCACATGCATAATTTGTTTCCAAAATTTTACAGTACAGAGCAGTTGCTGTGTTTTTAGGTTTTGCTGCTTTTACCAGTCAAGAATATGCAAATTTATGCAAATTAGGATGTTTTTCTAACAATGGACACCATTTCCTCCTAAAAAGTATGTTTTCAGAAAATATAGCTTTTTAGCTACAATATGAGACCAAAATCACATACTTGACTTGATTTTTAAATTTTGACAATTTGGGCGAGGTTGCTTGGAATTGACCATATACTGCATGGTAAATGATTATATACATATTAGCGACCTTGTGTGAAACGACTGGCATTTACCGTTTTATATGGGGTCTTTGGGTGACAGCGATGCTGAAAAAGGGGGGTCTTAACAGCCCTACATACGCGTCACCTCCAAAGTTGGAGTGCCCCCGGGTGGAATGTAGCACCCAAAATGTTATTGCCCATGGTCATGAGTAGAAAATTTCACACACAGTGTCAGTGGGGTATCGTACAGAATCATCTTTCTTCTGTCGACAACATTGGGTAATTTTCCCGGGAATATTTTATGGACACGTGATCAATGCGTATCGCTGTGAGTGTAACCTCGAGCCTGACCCCGGCGGTTACCTTACTATTCAAGTCTTAGTAATTTTGAATGGGAATAGTATTCTTGGCCGCAATTTCGATACAACTTGCAAATTTAATTTATTGAATATTATGTAATCTTAATTTCTTCACAATACATGTATCATCAAAACGTAATTTCAACAAAAAAAAGATCTACGAAACTAACCATTAACTTGCGACAAGTAACTTGTTTTGCATTAAAGGAGGAATTCTTCCTATTCAAATACATGGGTAGACCACCCGCTGTGCTCCGGGTCACATTCCATAATGCTAATATATGTCTGCGCCCATGGGTGTCATGTGACCAGGCCAATTTACACATTAATTTTGACTGGTCATCTGTCTGTTAACATTTGCTCCAGCACTGGCATGCTTACCTACTATACAGGGTGTCCCAGAAAAAAATACAGAGTGAATAAAATTGAACGCAAGTCAAAAAATAGACAGCAGAATCAAAAAATTCAAAATGCAGAGATGTCACATTTCCGGATTTTGGGGATTAAAAAAAAATTCTGGATTTTCAAAAAAAAAAAAATTTTATTTTTTTTTTATTATTTTTTTTTCGCTTTTGGACTGGCCCTATTGTCTTATCTTTCTGCTTCACATATATCAACATCAGCCATATTGTCCATGTAATAAAGCCAAAAAACTATTTTTAAGAGTGTCTCTTGTACATAATTTAAGTATAGGAAACTGAAAACTTTAAAGCATGTTTTCTGGAAGAAGGAAGCACTTTTTATTAAAAGTGTAGAACAAGCCAGGAGCTTTGAACTGTTCTTTTACCCTCTGAAATGGCCTTTACTGTGGTGCTAAATGTGCAGAAACCATCTGGCTTGGGGGCGAACCCCGGCAGTGTTATGTCTTGAGAGCTTTGCTCTCACGCTTTTGGGTCAGCCTGTGACATCTCTGAAAATGTAGCGCATAGCCTATTTTGTTGTGCATCACATACGAAACTTGTATTTGATTCGGTTGACTGGTTGCGAAGAAATGAACGATTGCCTAATGCGTGCATCAGTGCAGTTCATTCCAAGTTTGATCAACAGGCGCTTTTTTCATACTCGCTCACCGCTTCCTAAAGTTTGTGTATCTCATTAAATTTAGTCCACATTATCTATTAAAATCCGACAGTGTTATGTCATTCATGTTTTCACTGAAGATGAATAAGAGTTTGTCTGAGAAAACTGATTTCTACAATTGGAAGTTCTCCAACTTTAATTCTTTGGGCTGTGCAAATATACTTTACAAAGAACATTTGAGCCAAGAATGACAATGATCAAGTGCTTACAGCTTTACGTGTGATTTTTGATACCACGCAACATCGATGTTGAAGTTTTAAAAGCTTTAAACTTTGGAATACAATTTCTTTAAACATTAATGTGAGTTAGAAATTTTTAAGCCAGCTTTGAATTCTTTATGTAGCCTAGTATTCTTCATGCAACATTTATATCAACATTAAGGGATCTAAAATGAGCGTTTATTATGCGTTTCGACAGTATTTTTGTGGGACATGAGAGCACCTCAGACCTATCGAATTGCATTCTGAATCTGAAGCATGTCTTACTGATGTCACATAATTTTCATTTTTTGAAAATCACAATATAATACAAATTTTATGACAAATTATAAAAATGTGATATTTTTCAAATTTTTGATATATAACAGTCCTCGAAGTAAATTATATAAATCTAATGATATATTCTTAAAGTGTATGTAGCAGGGAGGAAAAGCCGACGGTCAATTGAAAATTTTGACCTTTCATATTGAAGATATGGATTTTTTCCCAAAAAGACCTAATTTTTGTGGTGTTTTGGGAAAAAAATCCATATCTTCAATACTGAAAGGTCAAAATTTTCAATTGATCGTCAGTTTTTCATCCTATCTACATACACTTTAAGTATAAATCATCAGATTTATAAAGTTTACTTCAAGTACTGTTAAATATCAAAAATATCAATTTTAATGATTTGCCATAAAATGTGTATTAAATTGCTAATTTCAAAAATCAAAATTATTTGATATCAGAAGGACATTCTTTGTATTCAGAAAGCAATTCGATATGTCTGATGTGCTCTAATGTCCCAAAATAAATACTGTCCAAACGTTCATACCCCAGCCCTTAACGAAAAAAGATATTTACAAATACTGAGCATCATCTCACATGCAAGCTTTCATTTTCAATATCGTGCAGGTTTTCAAATTTGAACAAAACCTAATTAAATGTTTTGCAAGAAACGGGTTGTTTAAGAGCCAGTCTCCCTTATTATGTACATGAATAAGGGGGGTTGTGATACAAAAAAAATAGAATTGTCTCTAAAAAATAATTTTGGTACATATTAGCACCAACAACTCGCATGTAAAATATGAGCATGCACAGCGCCTCGTTCAGCTTAAAAAATTCTTGAAATTTCAGCCTCTCTGAGCCTTACTTGCAAATGGTAAACTTTGGAGGTGCATAACATCGTGCGCCATCATCATCCCAACCTGCATTTTGCATTTTTTAAAGTACCAAATGGTTACATTACAAAACCAAGAAAAAAATTGGGATCTTGATGGTGCACAAAATCAGCAAATCCAATGATTTGATGAAAAGCGCCCTCGTGCAAACTTTAAAGCATCATAACGGGCAGCACGAAAGTGGAACTTTGACCCGCAATAAAAAAATGTGCGCCAACAAGGGCCATCTTACTGGATGATTGGATAAAGGGGCTTATGTATAACTGATAACAAGTAAAAAAAAGTGGGATCATGTGGGCGCACTAATTCAATAGAGGTCAAAGTTCATACTTTGTGCTGAATTGGCATTATTTTGCCTATAAAGCTATGTGCGGCACAAAAGTGGAACTTTGACCTCGCAATAAAAATTTGCGCCAACAAGATCCCATCTTACTTTTTGGATGATTGGATGCTGCACATAGGCAAATATGCATCACTTTGGCACAAAGCTTGACCTTTGACCTCTTTTATATTAGTGCGCCCACATGATCCCAATTAGCTGTAGCTTGTTTTTTGTCTACTGGTCGCTAGACGATGAAAAATAAAATTGGGATCTTGTTGGCGCATCTTTTTGTGATGCAGTAAAAAGCCCACATTGTTCAGCGAGTGGGAAAAAGAAGTCAAATTGACCATTTTCGAAAAATATGAAGATCAAGAGATCCCAAGCTAATTTTTTCAGTTCTTGCAGAGAATTAACTCTTCTTTGATGAAATGCTATTCGGAGAGTCAGGTGGCGTTGGCGCGCAATAATACAGGCGTGCAAATATGTGCGAAAATAGGAAATTTTGACCTTTGACCTCCGTTAACTCGGTGCGCCAATGAAATCCCAAAAATTTTTTGCTGAAAAATGAAACTTGCCATGGAGGTCTTTAATTTCAAACTTGTTCGGACTTGGGATCTTGATGGCGCAGCCCGTTATGATGCTTAAGTTTGCACGAGGGCACTTTTCATCAAATCATTGGATTGCTGATTTTGTGCGGCATCAAGATCCCAATTTTTTTTCTTGGTTTTTGTAATGTAACCATTTGGTACTTTAAAAAAATGCAAAATGCAGGTTGGGATGATGATGGCGCACGATGTTATGCACCTCCTAAGTTTACCATTTGCAGGTAAGGCTCAGAGAGGCTGAAATTTCAAGAATTTTTCAAGCTGAGCGAGGCGCTGTGCACGCATCATATTTTACATGCGAGTTGTTGGTGCTAATATGTGCTAAAATTATTTTTTAGAGACAATTTTTTTTTTTTTTTTTTGTATCGCAAATCCGTACATAATAAGGGAGACTGCCTCTTAAAAAGAACGCAAAGGATTTCAAATATGAAGCCCATTGTGTTGAATGATCTTTCTTTCAAACTTGGAATGAAGTGAATTGACACATGCGTTATGTAATCGCTCATTTCTTTGCGATCAGTCAACCGATTCCAGTAAAATTAGCGTATAAGATGCAGAATAAGATTGGCTACACGCTGATGTTTAGATTTTTGGATTCTGATGTCTATTTTTCGACTTGCGTCCAAATTCATTTGCCCGGTAATTTTTTCTGGGACACCCTGTACAGCACAGTAGCCATTAGGCAGCTATTCTAATACATAGATTTTCGGTACGCAGTATTAATTGCTGCCATGTGCTTTACTTCTGGATTTGAGTATTTTGGGGAATGTTGGGTCCTTTTACAGTCCCAAATGGTATTTTAAGGATATGACACACGTAACAATGTTTCAACAATTTAATAGCTGCTCTATGTGTCAACATTTAAAATCAGACAATGCTGCTGTAATAAACACATCAAAAGAAATAAGTCCCCCTCTGAACATGTCGTCATAACATTGTAA
This sequence comes from Amphiura filiformis, assembly GCF_039555335.1. Classification (NCBI taxonomy): domain Eukaryota; kingdom Metazoa; phylum Echinodermata; class Ophiuroidea; order Amphilepidida; family Amphiuridae; genus Amphiura; species Amphiura filiformis. The sequence continues at coordinate 43,933,723 of NC_092646.1, forward strand.
GGTTTCGTTTTGTACCAATAAAACTAACTTTGAAATAATTATATGATTGTTTACCAAGTGCTGTGTGACAATAAGAGATTTCCATGACTTCAGGGCTGAATGAGCCTAAATTGAAGGCAAAGACTGCCCTTTTCAAAATTCACAAAGTAGGCCTATGCTTGTCATAAAAGTTGATTCATGGCTTGCTACTAATGGAAAAACCCCATGTGTCATGTGTATTTGAGTCCAGTTTAAAATCCTCACCAAGTGAACATTTACTGTAATGTGTATCGATTCTTGATCATTCAGCCATGCAAATCCCCTTGGTGCAGAGTTCAGCACAGTGAGTTGTAAGAGGGCCAGTTCCACTCCTTGTTCCAATACGCCTTGCAGTTAACAAGCATAGGACATCTTTCATTTTCACAAAACACTTAGAAAACAATCATATAATTAGTTCTAAGTAAGTTTTATTGGTACAAAGTTTTACTTTACGATGTTATGACGAAATTTTCAGAGGGGGACTTATTTCTTTTGATGTGTTTATATCTGGACTTACAACTTGAGGTTACAAAAGCCTGTTGTGTGGACAATTGGCATTTTCCCTCTTTTTAACAAAGTATTAGAACTTGTCACAATAATAATTAATGAAGATGCAGTTCACTATGGAAAACTTCTGTTAGTTGTCATATAATTACGCAGGTTGGACATCGTTTACCTGTCCTGCTCGACAACCTTAATACATCCTACACTCAATATTTAAATTCCTGTTTATTTATTTATTTATTAAAACCATATTTATACAGGGTTACCCTTCAGATAAATCTGCTATTACAGGGTCCCTGTGTCATGTCATAAAATATAAAGTACATAGTAATTGGTAGAAACATCCAAATAGAACATAATCAATATCAAGTCATTAAATTCATAAAGTAAAAATCTTTGGCTAGTTATTTACATTTCTTTGCATCATAAAATATACATGTAATACTAGTATACATAAAATAATTAATAACTTATAATATCCAAACATACATCAACTTATACATCAAATAATACGTTAAAGTGTCGGAGACTCGGAGCTATTCGAAAAGAGAAGGGGGACCATCCCCGGTTCTGATATCTGCACTCAGTCCTAGGTTCCAGCATAAGTTGGCGGTATATAGTACAGCTAAGTCTGAATCTGCCGACTCAACCAAGAAACAAGAAGTATTTTGATTTGCATTTAATAAAATCTCCGCGAAGACACTGTAACCGGAAGTGAATCCGAGCCGAAATCATATTTTACCCGCAATACAACGCGTAAATAAAACCCAAAATTTATGTATTCCTTCAACATATAACATTTCTGAGTCATTTTGATAAAGTTACAGACAATGGGAAACCCATAATAAACCCCTTTATTCTCTGTGATATGGGGAAATCGCATGTTCTTCATCGATTTCGGAGGCCTAAAAATATACAAACAGAGCACTATAGATTTTGAAAATAGACTGCCCGCTTTTATAAAACCATGAAAAAGTAGAGTAATAGCTATATAGATGGAGTGCCACAGGCCTAAATTTCCCTTTAAAATAGGGCCAAAAATGGAAAATCTCAACTTTGAGGGCGCTGTTCATCTAAAGGAAGCACTTCAGGATTTTTTTTCTTCGTAACTCTCGAGTACTGCCACTGGGCTCTAGCCTGCCACAAATAATAACTTCAACAAGCACTTCTTTAATAGGGTTAAAGACCATGAAATTACCAACTTAAATTACTAAATGTAATAAAACGCTTTTACAATTACCCCCTGCGGAGAAACGATACATATGTTTTCCCTTTTATGCCGTAAATGAGGATATGGGTCAAACATAATTGATATAATTGGGGTCTTCCTTTAATTAATTTGTGACAAAATGACCCCCAAACATTGAAGGGGGAAAAAGGTCCATAACAATGCCAATTTTTTTGGGTTCATCAGTGTATAAGGGTTCAATTGGTATAAGAATCCACCAGCCAGTTTTTGAAATAACACATTGGTATTCTAAATTTATCATAAAGCTCCATATCATCGGTAGCCTAGCTCACATCACACACTATAGGTGGCGCTATTCGTCCATAGGGAAGTGGAATGTGCATGTACGGTCAAAAAATGGCTTTTCTGTGGGGCTCAATGGAAAAATCACTAAAATTAATTTTGACAACCAAAACCTAAGTGATGTTGACTTATGTTGGTACTGGCATGATACTGGATTCATAAACTATCACATAGTGCAATCCATGTTCCACCAAGTCGACACTCGATTTAGCTCAAAAGCAATTTGTGTGTAAATCAAGACCATCCAAAACAGCTTTCTTACAGTAAAGAATAGGAGGTCATCTGGAGTCACATACAGTAGTGTGCATTGTACATGTGCCTGCTGTCACAATTTCACACACAAAATTTTGGGCAATTTGATGACACTATTTTTGTCTGTAACTTCAAAAGTATATGCACTAGAAACATGATTGACCCCTTTATTGTTTAGGTAATTTAATTCTCTTTCAAATGAAAGTACTTTCAGCTAAAAATATTGAACTTCAAAATTTTATGAGCATCCCTATCATCGGAAACCTAATGGTCTGAGCTTTTCAAAACTGCATTGAGAATTGATGGATGAATGAAGATAAGTAACTCAAGTAAGCTTCATCGAAAATGAAAAATTTAAATTCCTTGGTCCAATAGCTTTCCAAAAATCTGCCCGGGTGTGATTTCACAATGTATTATATCATAACTTACAAACTCATATCTTGGCTTGGGAATGTCCAATTTCATTGGGGGAAAACGCTGTTGTTGTGCAGCAAATTGATAACCTGCCCAAAAGTGTCTGTTTTTGACATGTCGCATGATTAATTTGATGCCAAGCTTCATACTTAGTATCTCAAGCTACATCTAATGTTCAATTCATTCTGTGTTCCTTTTACAGTGGACAGCAAGAAGGTACCGTGAAATGGTTTAACCAAGACAAGGGCTTCGGCTTCATCACTCCAGACAACGGAGGTCAAGATGTGTTTGTCCACTTCCGGGCTATCCAGGGGCAGGGGCATGGAAGGACATCGTTGGATGAAGGACAGAGGGTGGCATTCAACACTGAACAGACTCAAAAGGGACTGCAGGCTGAAAATGTACATGTGCTCCAGTAATGCTGTATCAAGTTCTACAGCAACTTCATATTTTGAATGAACAGTAATACGATGTTGTGTTCACTTTTGTTTTGAAGATGTACGTCATCTAAAGTGACTAATGTGAATTCTCCAATAGGCACAACATACATACGGTGTCTCAACGACGACGATTTCATCCACTCAACCTTAACCTTGGCATGTATTTGGACATTGGTTTATTGTAAAAAAATAATGACAGTTTGTGTACATTTTTCCACTGTGAGGCTGAATTTACACTCGGATCGCTTTTGTTAAAAAAAGTGAATTGTACACTCTTGGTATGCAAAAGCGGCTTCGTTTTGATACACTGAGCATGGTTGCAATTTGCTTTTCGGCAAAAGCGATCCAAGTAAAAAGTCTCACTCTCTGCTTACCTTTGATTCCAAAGGCAACTAACCACATCATCTAATTCCAAAGAAATACACCATGTTTGCGTGTCGCTCATGGAGGGCAAAATAGGCTACCTCTGGATTATTTTTCCATATGCTCGATGTAAAATATGTGTGCTTGTTGGCATTCAGAGTTGATTTTGTTGTGTCAGTGATGTGCACCAAGTACTATACAAGCAAACATCAACGCTTCATCTTACAGACAACTCATTCGATATCGAGCTTTTGCTGACAAATGCTGGAGGTATGCTATTTTGTATTTTCCATGTTGGTACTTTGTGGGTCTGCGTAATTAAAGATATTATACCCATTGTTTTAAATTTGGACCAAATGTTTTGCAGGCATGAGAATTTTCAGGCTTTTGCCTGAATTCAGGCAGTTTTGTTATCCAAATTTACGAATTTTTATTTATATTTATTTTTTCAGCCTGTTTTGGTCCTTTTAAGGCCGAATTCACATGCTTTTCAGGTAGTTTTCAAAACGGCCATTCTCATGCCTGGTTTTGTACAAGCTTGTTTCAGCTGCAAATCAAATTCAAAACGTTTTACTTTTCATGTAGGCTGTAACAGATAAAAAATATACAATTGCTTTTATGTTTCAAAGTAAATAGTAAAAAAGTGCAATGGCATTATTATTCCTGTATGTATGTAATATAGCTGATTGGTATTGTTTAAAATTTTACAGTATACATCAGGAAGAACCAAAAGAAAGCTTTTTTCTGTCACAGCCTGTACACTATTTTTTACTTTGTCATAAGGCCAAAAAAAAGGTTTGTCTCTCAAATCCACATGCTCAAGTATGTGAAAGCCATCCTAGCGCATACTCTATGCGTTGGGCCTTTTTACTTTACAAGTTGTATTTTGAAAATTATGATAGCGGTAAAAAAAAGAGGAAAATGTGAGATAAAAAAGCGGACAAAAAAATCCTGTGTAACATAATAGCTTGTTTTATAAAAACAAAACCAGCGTATTGCAAAATGTTTGAGAAACTGTCTTTTTTGGGGGGAGCCTTACAAGTTACATTTCACAAGATATTTTGATTCTCGGTATTAACATACTTTAACCTTATTTTAGGGATTGGCAAATCAATACATGTAAACATTAAAACATTAGTGCTGGGCGATATGATGGCACTTAATATCTCCCTTTATATAACAAATCAGTAGTTGTGCTTATGAAGTAAAATAAACACCAAAAATTAACATAATATGCATATTGTCTTACTATTAGTGTTCATAAGTTCTCCGAGTAATCACGACATAAAGACTGCACAAAAAGTAAAGCAGCTGTTATAAATACGCCTATAGTGACAGAACCAATAATTATTTTCACATCATTTTAACATAGAAAGGATGATTTATTTACGCGCATTTTGACAACACAGCGTGTTTTTAAAGAAAAATACCTGAATTAAAAATTTGTATTGAATTGCAGGCAGCGCGAAGGAGGGTTTTACGTGCCACAATGCTTGCGTAATAACCATTGATTGCTGTAAACTGCAACTTTTAAATTCGGGTATTTTTCTTTAAAGCACTACTGTGTTAATATTGAACGACATTTGACAAATGGGGTATCAAAATGCGCGTCAATAAATCCTTTTTAAGTAGAAATTTTGTGCAAACAATTATTCTGAAGCCATAGGCGTATTTATAACAGCTGCGTTACTTTATGTGCAAACTTCATTAAACCAATGGTATTGTTCAGTGATGACATGAAGTAGAGTAAACAATGTCACTACAGCTGCAATAATGGTACTTCTAGAATTGATTAGCAGAAACTTGGGTACTCACTATGGCATAGGGGGAAGGGGGTGGGCGGCGCCGAATTGGGCAATTCAGCATTGATTTTGCGCCCCCTCCAAATGATGAAAGTGCACGCATTTCAGCACAAATACTCATTTGAAAGATCAATTTAAGACCGAAATTCACTGAACTTCATAACCAAAATTACTTCAGTGGTATTTATGCATATTTTCGCGCTGCTCCACCAGTTGTTTCAAGAATGGCACCATTATGTATCCTTGGCCCCGGTGCCACAACCGCTACACAGTGTCATCGACCCTATATCTTCATGGCAGGAATCGCCATGGTAGGTTGAATCCACAGCCACGATTAGCCATTTGGTTCAAACCTTTAAAGCTCTTTAAAACTAATAATTAGTCGAGGGACATAACTAAGGCTACTCACAATAGCCGGGTTATTGATCTTGGTTGTGCGTGAATAAGCTTGTATACCCCATTGAGGTCAATGGTCATCGACTTTTATACTGCCTACAGTGCAGGTAGTAAATTTAACTAAAATGACATAGTCTCCATAAAAGCTTCCACGGAATATAGAACAGAAATGGCAAAGACGCCATGGAAACTCCTACAGAAATAGCTAAGTCGCCACGAAAGTGATCACGTGTATGAGGGCGGTATAACAAGTCCATTTTATTTTACGCCGTGGTGACTTTGTCATTTTTGTAAAAGTAGACACGGTAGTCTATTGACCCAGTCGCTTAAAACGTATTAAAATCGTATTAATACTGGTTGCTCATTATATAGTCTTCAACATTCAAGAAAATGTGTTATTAAAAGAATTGTCTGAAGATAAGCCGGGCCTGAAGATAAATAGTAACACATAATTGACAAAAATTGTTAAGTTAATTCATGTATAAACTGAAGGGACTTAATGTGTAGTATTGGCAACATTTTTCAACTTGAAAGGGACATACTCTTATTTGAGTAGATACGGTATGAAGCGAACAATATATATTATATTTACAATCGAATTTTATCCTCCTGTCGTTTACATTGCACACAATATAAATGATAGGCCTATACTTAATTATAATTATCCTCATGCTTTGTCTTTGTGACGAATCGGTTAGTACTATAATACGCCTAATATTATAGGCCTACGTAAGATGCGTGATATATAGCATGACAAGACTATAAAAAAGTATAATATAAACCGACTCAGTATAAAGTAGGGCCATATGGCCTATATAATATTGAAACTAGGCTTAAGGAATTGGAGCTAATTGGACAACAACGTTTGTATGGTGTTTTTGTGGAGTCATCAGACACACCCAATTGCATTCTGAATACGAAGAATATCCTTATGATCAAATCATTTAGATTTTTTGGGTGGGTGTAGTTCTGTCCTGGCAAGAAGAAGTTTATGTTCGTTAAGTCGTAGTTCTGTACTGGCAAGAAGAAGTTTATGTTCACTAAGTCATCTGACCCCGAGCCACCTCCCAGTGGTCATCTCAGGTCAAATTACTAAAAGTGTCGTGTGGATATGAAACTTGGTAGGTACAGTCAACATTTAAAGCCACATTTTTGGAAGGTCACCCAGGGGTCATCTGAGGTCAAATTAATAAAAACTGTCGCATGGGCATGGAACTTGGTGGGTAGGCCCTATACAGTCAACATTTATAGCCAAATTTCTGGAAGGTCATTTTGGGGTCACCAGGGGTCTCTGAGGTCAAATTAGTAAAAACTGTCATATTGGGCATGAAACTTAGTGGGTACAGTCACCATCAGCCAGGTAATCGCGCCCGGCCGAGAACCGCCAAATATGGCTATTAAACCGTTTTGTAGGCCTAATGATTATCATACCGCATGCAGTTGATAGCACCGTATTATCATGACTGTATGCCTAGTGTCTAGCAGATCGCTTGTTTACAAAGTTGTACTTCAAGAACTGTCATGACTATGCTAAACGAGCCCATGCACAAAACTATGACTCCCAGATTTCTGATGGTATAATATTATAAGTTTTGTGGAGCAAGACGGGTGGGGATGATGCCAGTGATTACGAAGTGCCCCTTTAAGATTGGCTATCAACTTGACACCAAAAGACCTATAAATCATATAGTGAAGTTAGACTAGAGTGGTAGGCCTATACCGCAATTGAACACTTAAAATGCATGCTGTGACGTGAACACTGCTGGGTCTAGGGCCTATACACTCGCATATTATAGCCTGATTTTCTATATTAAAAAGCATGATAGTACATACCATGTCATACATAATTAAAACTGGCTATATACCATCTTATGGCCTTGGAGCAAGATGATGATGGGGGATGATGATGTTGATTATACGAAGTGCCCCTTAAGATTAGCGATCAACTTGACACCAAAAGACCTATAAATTATATACGAACCTGAAGAGGTACCGCAATTGAACTGCATGCTGTAGATACTGGGACTATATTATGCATAATTATACACACTCGTATATATTATAATTTTCTATATATGGAACACAGCATGATACATAATTAATACCAACTCTACTGAGATAGCACATGTAAGATTGTGTAGCTTGCTATCTACAGTAGATAGCACCGATGAGGGTTTCTGGTGGTACGGTATACAATGGTCTCAACTTTTTTGGAGTAAGCATGTAAAGCATATATTCACACTAACAACAAAAACCCACACACCCCACACATGTATACCTGCAGACCCCACGTTCATCATCTATACGAGTATCTTTAATGTATAGGGCCTAATTTATAGCTTTTGATTTTGAGCGCAGAATTCAGAAAAATAGAGTTTGAGCTCACTTTACATTATTTTACACCCATGGCGACTTTGTCATTTTGGTAAAAGTAGACATGGTGACTTCCCTATTTGTGACCGTCCACGGCGAATGAGCCGTAAATTCCTCCGCCGGTCAATTTTGTTTTATTTCGTGTTTAAATAAACATCATAAACTTAAAAATGGTATATCATTTGACTTCAAACGATATCCAGAAGCGGAGTTATGGTTAGTTAAACTTTGCGCCTTCAACAAAATTATAGCTTTTTCGTTTCTATGTGTGTCTCTTTTTCAACATTGCCGGCAATAAATATCAAACAGTCATAATTGGCGGTCATTTCAAATCATCCCCAAGTCAACGAGGTTTAAGAAGTGTTCTCTCATTGTTAATTGTTGGTTATGCATACCTATACAAATAACCCACCACTTGAAAAGTTTAGCAAAAGCAAACAAAGACCAGAGCTATTAAAAGTTCTATAGCCATCTAAGGTAGAAGCTTATTATCCACTTCAATAATAGGATTATTGATTGGTGTTGTGACTTCAAAATAAGACGGATGTCGCGCCAGCTTAAGTGTCCGATGAATACGACCTTCGTACACATTTTACACCATAACTCAGAATACAATTTAGGGAATTTACGGCTCGTTTGTGCTGCCGGGTCACATTTTTGTAAAAGTAGCCACGGTAGTCTATCAATCCAGTCGCTTTGAAACGCTTGTTGAAAATCGTAATGCTGGTTGCACTATTCGAATCCTCGAAACTACTGTTTTGTGCGACGATAATTATACATTATATTTTATCATTGCTGTTTATAATGTTGTTAGTGTTTGGTGGTGGGGGTGTGGGGGTGGGGGGTGTTTGGGGTGGTGGTGTGGTGATAGTCTATCATTCATAAGTTCATTCATTCACATCCATCCGCTCGTTCAACAATACTTTCATTCATATATTCGTCTCAGATTCATTCATTCAACAATTCATTCATTCACTCCTTCATTCATTAAAGATACACATCTTATAATCTTTATAAGATTGTAAATCATTATTTTATAAATTCAATCTAATACTGCCATACTGGAACTATAAAATTTGCAACTCACTTTGCTCGTGTTGCGTCCGAAAACTTCGGATTTCATCAGGCATCTGATCGGAAGCAACGTAGCAAAGCGAGTTGCAAATTTAATTCAATATTATTACTATATAGGTTAGGCCTAGATTGAATATAATTATAAAATAATGTTTAGAACTACTTGATGAATAATCTACACCAAAGATATTGTAAATCATTATTTTCTATTAATGTATGCAGTCATTGCCAGTGCATATTTTAATAATTAGATGTCGTAAAAGCCTATCCTATATTTTGCATATTATCATATCATATAGGCCTAATTATCTTCATCGAATTATATCCCCAATTGTTCCCATTGTTTGCGTGTACAATAGGACATTTGCATATGAGCCGATCACATTGGTCAAGTTGATCATACTTCCTGGATTCCGACCACTTCAAATAATTATCCTCTAGGCCTATTATTTAGTCATAAGTTTTTATTTCAGTAGATATGAACCAAACAATATTATTGAATATTATTGATAATAGAATTATACCCCCGCTATTGGTGCTATTGTTTATGCATATAGTACGGCATTTGCATATGAGCTGATTACCTTGGTCAAGTTGATCAAATTTCCTGGTTTCCGACCACTTCAAATCATGATACTCTATAGTTAAAAGCTCTTATATCAGTAGATATGAACCAAACAATATATATTATTGATAATCGAATTATATCCTCCTATTGTTGCTATTGTTTATATAAAATTTGCATACTGAATCACGTCACACTTTCTTGATTGTGACCACCGACCACTTTATCCTCCGTAGGCTATAATAGACATATAATAAGAATAATTATAATACTATATAATATAATATAATATAATATAATATAATATAATATAATATAATATAATATAATATAATATAATATATATATATAATATAATATAATATAATATATAATATAATATAATATAATATATAATATAATATAAAATACAATATAATATAAAATACAATATAATATAATATAATATAATATAATATAATATAATATAATATAATATAATATGATATATAATAATACAAATTATGACATGAAAATGTAATACAAAGTGAGATGTGGACATTACTAAATCATTAGAAAAAAAAAACATTAATGAACCTAACATAACTTGATAATGGAATATACAACCTCAATATGTAGGCATATCATGATATATGAAACTGTTAAGTTAAGTAGGCCAAAAAAATACCGTTTATAAATAATTATACGCATAATCAAGGTTTAGGCTATGCAAGGCCTATATAGTATGGTATGTAAGCCGCAATATATTTTGGGCAAATATTTGTGCAAAATACGACACTTTAAAATAGTATTTTGTTTAGAATGTTTGCATCAAGTTTTCAAAAATGTTTTGAGTGTTATTTAAACGATTTTATACCCTTTATAAAACCGGACATTTTAACGTTTTTTGTAAAAGTATGTTTGTTGGGTAGTGTACTACAATGCTGGCCATAAGTGTTGGGACGGTTTGATAGGGTAATGTAAATAAACCCCCCACTACCCCCGATCAATGTTGAATCCTACTTTTTTGGTCACACGCGCCTAGTGGCACCCAACATTGATTGGTGGGGAAGGGGAGGGTTGAGGTGTTAGGAAAGGGTTTAGGCTTGTCACCAAAGAAACCTCCACTTTATCACGTTAACAATAACGGAAATAAGGCAATAATATAGTGTACGTTTTCCATAAGTGTCCCAACACATTTTGGCCATGGTTGTAGGCTCAAATAATCATGGGTCAAAATGAACATTGAGTCATAAATCCCGGTGCGTCTCTGTCTCACGCCAAGCAATTCCAAAAAGTTGACAGCCCTGTTATGAGGCCCAAAAGTTTCCATAATTCCAGGGTTCAGACCAACCTTAAGGCGCGTGAAAGTCGATTCCGAGTTTATCGTCCCCCGCCCGCGTCACTTTTTGGAAACCAAAAATACCCGCGTCAAATTTTCAAACATGCCAAAATAATTCATTATTTTCAAAGTATCAGTGTTTTCACCAGTTTTAGCAATTGGAAACATATATTTTTGTTTGTAAAACATATAAATTCATAACTTAGAAGCAAAACCAGGCTCTTTTCTAAATTTTCTAGTCCCTACCCATATATAAAAACATGTTTATAAATTACATATATGAGTTTGGCTTTAAATCAACACCTATTTTAGGTCAATAATGAAATCTGATGAAATAATGAAAAATGAAAAATGAAAAAATCACCTCACCAACCTGGAAAAAAAAAGTGACGATAAACTTGGAATTGACTTTCATGGGCCTAAAAGGATGCACAAAGGATTGAGGTTTGGTGTGAATTTACTTTAACAGCAAGTAACAGGATTTGATCAACTTTGAAATTCCACCCCTGTATAAGCAGCCATTTTGGATTTATGCAAATTAGGTACTGTTCCACTACTTGGATTTTCAGGACTTCTTTAATAATAATGTTTTTTGAAATGAATGGTGATTAAATGGATTCTGTTGCAATTAGTGATGGGTTAACCCCTTACTCATCTTAATTTGATTGGCCTACTAGACCGTGTTCCAACCAGCAAGTTTGCGTAAAAGTTGACAACCAGCTTATTTTTTTTTAAATTGAGTATACTGAATTTGATTCAATTGTCTGCCAGGCAGAATGTTGAGACTGTGACCTTCAAAAAGACCCAATAGGATAGTATATAGGGGGGCAAATTTGATACCAAGAATACTTTCCAAGATGTCAAAGTATTCATCTATCCCAAGGATCCCAGAAATGTTTGTGCGCATACAATCTACAGTTAAGAAGTTATGGGACACAAAAGGTCCAAGTTCGAATTGCTTGTTGTGAATGGGTCCAAAGTTGCTCCAACTTTAGTAAAAATCAAGACAAATTGTTCATCTAGCTTAGAGGCTTCAGAAAATGAAAAGTTTGCACTATCTACCATGTCTAGTTAGTATGTTACACGGCAAAGAGTTAAATAATGTTGGATTCAATAGGATTAAATATTTATTTATCATCTCTCTTCTGAACTTTACATAGTAACTATTCTTTCCCTGAATCACTTGAACTTGAGGAACAGTTTGCGCCAAAAATAAAAAAAAAACGGAGCAACTTTCATTTTTCAACCGGCCTGTACAACATGCAAATTGAATTGATCTTAGACATGCTGAGCTTCATAACTTAGTAGTAACTATTATTATGTTCTATGTGCACAGATGTTACTTACATTTTTGTGATCTTTAGGCCCAGACGAAGATTTTGATATGTTTTTAGTGAATTTGGAGCATGTTTTAAATTTTGTGCTATCGCATAATTTTCTTTGGACTGAAATGCTTAAGGGGGTACTATAGTCCGAAACGGATACCGTGTTCTTTAGTCCGAATTGGTAAACGGGTTCTATAATCCGAATTTTATTTTTATCATTTGTTTCAGTGTCAAATCATCAATTGTTAAATACAAATCCGCTGCTGTTCAACATGGTTGGTTTCTCTGGATATTTTCCGTAGCGTACATTGACTTTCACCTTTATCCTGGTGATATTTTCTTCATTTTTATCCTGTTTCATTCCATTATAATATTATCTATATAATAATACGCTATTCTCTGTCTGTAGATCTGTTTGTCTGTCTGTGACTGCTAATGTGAGGCCACCGTAGGTCATACAGGGGCTCAAACTTAGTGGTGGGTGCAGCTTGGTATGAGGAAGAACGAGTTTATATTTTTTAAGGTCAAAGGTCAAGGACGGGGTCAAGTTCAATTGAAGTCTAATTTCAAATACTTTAAATGGCAAATCTAGCCATGCCATTGTGTTGACCTTGGACTATCAAACAAAAGTTTCCACTGTGACCTTTTGTCAGACCAACGGTTAAGAGGTCAAAGGTCAAGAAAGGTAACAATTTCAAACTGCCCCTATGAAGCTCAAACTTGGTGGGTGGATGGAACTTGGAATAACAAATAAAAGTTTCCATGATGACCTTTTTGTGAGACCTACGGTTAAGAGGTCATAGGTCAAGAAAGGTAACAATTTCAAATTGCCCCTATGGAGCTCAAACTTGGTGGGTGGGTGGACCTTGGACTAACAAACAAAAGTTTCCACGGTGACCTTTTCATCATACCTACGGTTAAGAGGTCATAGTTCAAGAAAGGTAACAATTTCAAATAGCTCCTATGGAGCTCAAACTTGGTGGGTGAGTGGACCTTGGACTAACAAACAAAAGTTTCCACGGTGACCTTTTCGTCAGACCTACGGTTAAGAGGTCATAGGTCAAGAAATGTCAAAATTTTCAATTGTCCCTATGGATCTCAAACTGTAGGTGGGTGCACCTTTTGACTAACAAACAAAAGTTTCTTCAGACCTACGTTTAAGAGGTCAAAGGTCAAAAAGGTACAAATTTCAAATTGCCTATGGAGCTCATACTTGGTGGGTAGGTGGAAATTGGACTAACAAACAAAAGTTCCATTGTGACCTTTTTGTCAGACCTACGGTTGAGAGGTCATATGTCAAAAAACAAATATTTCAAATTGCTCATGGAGCTCAAACTTGGTCGGTGGGTGTAACTTTGGCCAAGGAAGCCCAGGTTTGAGATCTGCAAAAGCCAATAACTATGACAGCCGAGAACCGCGAAATACGGGTAACCGCCTAGTATACTAGTAATACTCTATTATGTATTCGGGAATTGTCGAGTTCAAATTTTCATAGCGCCATCCAGCCATATAAATGCTGCGGCTTTTTCATTTAAACAAATTTTAGTCATTTAAACAAATTAGTTTACAGAATAGTTTTATCTTGCGATTTGGGGGAGGGGAGGTGCCCGGGGTGTGAAATGTTTCAATGTACGGGTAGTCTTGTGATTAAATCATCATCATTTTCGACCCGTTCTCTACCATGAAAACACGTTTCTGGCCATTTTTCAATACGAGGGCCTACTTTATTCAAAAATTGTGTTATGCAACTTTTTGGGCGATCCAAGTTCATGTGTAGGTCTCAAATATTTATTTAAGCTATAACATGCCTCTCTTTTTTTTTTCAGTATGGCCAAAATATCTCTAAAAATATTTTTGTTTTTACTGGACTCCATCTACATTACATCGTGATTTGACGGTGTACGCCCTTTTAGCAGTAGAGTCATCTCGTTTACCATAAACTCTGCTTTAGTCTTATTTAGCAAGAGGTTATGTTAATGTTTTAAAAATTCGGACTATAGAACCTTTTTACTGATTCGGACTAAAGAACACGGTATCCGTTTCGGACTATAGAACCGTTTTGCAATTTCGGACTAGAGAACCCTGTTTTTGAATTCGGATTATAGAACCTATTTCTATATTCGGACTATTGAACCCATTTTAAAATTCGGACTATAGAGCCTATTTCTTTATTCGGACTATAGAACCCTTTTTTAAATTCGGAATATAGAGACTATTTTCATATTCGGACTAGAGAACCGTTTTTAAAATTCGGACTATAGAACGTTCGAAATAAAGAACCTTCGGAATAAAGAACCTCTTTTCAATTTTTTTCGGACTAGAGAACCTCTTTTAAAATTCGGACTAGCGAATGCTATGAACACGTGTTCGGACTAGCGAACCTTCGGACTAAAGGACTTTCGGATTATAGAACCTTCGGATTATAGAGCAGTCCCCAGTTAGAAAACCTTCTCACACAGACCAATACGTATGAGCTTTGAGTTACACCACCCTCAGGATTGGAATTAGATAAATGCACTGTGTAGAACACAGGATTGTAAAGTAAACTTTATAAAGCTAATGATTATGATATGTACTTTTAAGTGTATGTAGCTGGGATGAAAAGCAGACAATCAATTGAAAATTATGACATCACATATTGAAGATATACCGTATGGATTTTCCCCCAAAACACACACAAAAAAAAAAAAAAGGTCTTTTCGGGAAAAAATGTATATTTGAAAGTTCACAATTTTCAATTGATCGGCTTGGTCGGCTTTTCATCCCAGCTACATACACTTTAAGTACATATCATTAGATTTAATATAAAGTTTACTTCAAGGCAGACTTGTAGTACCCGTACTCAGGTCCCAATTTCCAATGTCCCCGGACCCGTACTCATGCCAGATTTTTTGAACACCCTATATGTGAATTAGATATTTATATGTATAAAAGTAATGCCAGTTTTAGCCAAAGGAAATTTTACATTAAGTGCTCTGGTATGAACGTTTTGACAATATTTTTGTGTGACATGAGAGAACATCAGACATATCAAATTGAATTCTTCTGATATCAAATAATATTGATTTTCTAAGGTTTTTTTCTAATTTCTTATTTTATTAAGTACTTTGAACATCAAACAAAAACAATCTTATAATAAATCATGCAATTTATTTTTATACCGTACATGTTACAGTCTTCGAGTTTTCCCTTTTTATGCCTTAAAAAGTTGTTTAAACCCCACGGAATTGCATGACACACATATTCCACTGCATAAATTAAAAGCTTGTTAAATCCTTAAGGGCTGGGGTATGACCGTTTGGACAGTATTTATTTTGGGACATTAGAGCACATCAGACATATCGAATTGCATTCTGAATACGAAGAATGTCATTCTGATATCAAATAATTTTGTTTTTTGAAATTCGCAATTTATTACACATTTTATGGCAAATCATTAAAATTGATATTTTGATATTTAACAGTACTCGAAGTAAACTTTATAAATCTGATGATTTATACTTAACGTGTATGTAGGTGGGATGAAATGCCGACGATCAATTGAAAAGTTTGACCTTTCGTATTGAAGATATGGATTTTTTTCCCAAAACACAAACAAAAAATTAGGTCTCTTGGGGAAAAAAATCTATATCTTGAATATGAAAGGTCAAAATTTTCAATTGACCGTCGGCTTTTCCTCCCTGCTACATACACTTTAAGAATATATCATTAGATTTATATAATTTACTTCGAGGACTGTTATATATCAAAATTTGAAAAATATCAAATTTTTATAATTTGTCATAAAATTTGTATTATATTGTGATTTTCAAAAATGAAAATTGTTTGATATCAGAAAGACATGCTTCGTATTCAGAATGCAATTCGATAGGTCTGAGGTGCTCTCATGTCCCACAAAAAATACTGTCGAAACGCAATAAACGCTCATTTTAGATCCCTTAATTGCTTAAGTTTAAAATTAAGATTAACACTATGAAAATGCAGTTGTACTATTAAAGTTAGATGCACCAAAGTGGAGAAATTATTTATGCACACCAACTTCCCATTGGAATTACACAGAGCTCCTCCACTTCCTCCACCACCCGACTAATTAACTTGATTAAGCTTGCTTGTGACAACAGTCAAAGGTCAACTCATCCAGCACCCCCGTTTCCTGTTTCATTGTTATGCAAATAGCGATCGATCAGCGTGGTGACTTTGCCTGTTTGGTAATAGTTTCCGTGGACATTTCAAAAGACACCATAGCGTCCTTCACGATCGATATCCGTGGTGACTTTGTGCTTCTTGATTTTTCTTCCGTGGAGACTTTGTCGGTTTGGTAAAAGTTTCCATGGAAAGTACCGTGGTGACTTCCTACTTTTTGCTCTCATTCCTAGCTCTACAGTGAGTGCAGCTGTACTACACGCTGTAGTCCATACACGACCAACGCAATATAAAAGTATAAAATATAAAGATTTTGAGTTCAAAGCGCACGGCCAATTTTCAAAGCGCATTCTAGCGACTATCATATCTGTTCAACACATATTTTCAAATATATGAGACCACATCTGGTTTCTTGAGAAAAATTCATTTGCGGGAGATATTCATCATTTCTAACCCAGTATCAGAAGATTTTCGTCTGATATCAAAATCGTGCATAGCAATTCACGTGTATCGATCCCGTGTATTCATTTTAATGTCTCTGCTCCACCAAATAATTATTAGCCAGGCGGTGTCGGTGTGCGCTACGCCACTGGGTACTCAAATCCGCACGTAGGCCTATGTGAAAGCCTGTTCACAAATGTCAAGTCCAGATTATATCTTGTTTGTTCAACCCAAATGGAGTATGGCTCCGTCTCATGGCATCCAATCAACACACATGATAGAGAATCATAAGTTGATATGATAACTTTCAGCAGCCATGAATGACGTATAGGATAATGGCCAAGGATTAGAACGTGAGTGGCTAAGAATGGCCGTGGGCCGGAGGCCCTAGGCCATTCTTAGCCACTCACGTTCTAATCCGCGGCCATTAACCGACTTAATACACACTTATGACGTCGCGCTATTGTTTTACCGCTCCATTATTTTCCACGAATGGAGTGTTATTGAAATTTGATGCTCTTTACAAATTGATCAATTGCTCACACTGAATACACTATCAAATACACTAATAGAATGATCGTACTATAGGTGCGGACTCAGCTTTATGTAAAATTTCTATAGAATTACCCATCATATCACGATCCAGGTGTTTAGTTTAAATCATCCGTAACCACGTTCTTGAATTATAAAGATCTAAAATGTTTGTTACCCAAATTGAATAAACGTAGATTCGTAAAATCATTAAAGTGATTAGAAGTACAATCAATAGTTCTTTATGCCCACTTCTAATGTGTTAACTATTGACATGATTGAAGTAGTTGCGTTTAGGTCTGTATTTTGCATAATAAAGAAAATTGGCAAATTGGTCATAGGTTAATATGAAATAGTTAAATGCAGATCATTGCAGTTTTGTACCTCAAGAAAGGTAGACCTGCCGCTATCATGAGCAATGATATTCTTTTCTATGAATCGAGTGTTCGATTTTGGACAACCTTGCAATTATGGACACTATTTATTTATCTTGGATACTAGTAATTATAATTTGTGATGGAATCATTCCGAGGATATATATCGTTGATTCGCAGCAAGGACCTAAATCAGGTATGATTCTACTTTAAGCCGAAGTAAGGTACGAAAATTTTAAATGTGTAAACTTTGTTTTATTTGGTTGGCCTTATTGCAACCCATTTTACCTAGGCCTATTATGTCCCTGAACTTCGGCGGCAAAAAAACAACAAACAAACTTCGCCGCTTCCTACGCGAAATAAAGCTCAACTTCCAGTCCCCTCCCGAAATCAACTGGAGCGTCCCTAACATTATAATATTTAATTATCGGATAGGCCTACTGATCGATGTAAGTAAATATTCAAACATGCCAAAATACTATCAGATGAAACATCAGATGTACTAAAGTGAAATAAAATTATACCGAAAATAGACCTACTGTGGCTTTTTATCATTATTAAACATGCCCAAAGCAAACGATTTAAAAATAAACAGATACATAGGCCTAAATACATGATACATAATGTGTATTATGTAGCAATGTTGCCCAAAATGTAACAAATTAAACGTTGGTCCCAAGCCACTGAAAACGTATAAAAATATAAAGAACAAAAAAAATGATATAAAAAACACTAAGCGTAGAAAGAAAGGTCCAAATAATTTAAAGTTACGGGCTTACTAAGTTAAGCCTAAATAAGCATTTTCCACCAAAGTGAGGGTAAAAACACATCTTGCATAATAAGTAGGCCTATATACAACTTTTAACCTGCCCGTTTTGATCTTGCCTTACTTTTCACAGATTGCATTGTAAATTTATGTTTAAGGGCTCGGATAGCGACGTTTTCACGTGTAGGCCTATATAATATATTTGAGGGACCTGAGAGCAAATCAGACACATCGAATTGGATTTTGAACACGAGGAATGTCCTTCTGATATCAAATAATTCTGATTTTTATTAAATTCGCGATATATACATTACACATTTTATGGCAAATTATTAAAAAGTAAATTGTATAAATCTAACGATATGCACCTAAAGATTATGAAGTTGGGATGAACAGCTGTCCATCATATGAAAATTTTGACCTTCATTATTACAGATTTTTTCCTCAAAACACTAAAAATGTAGGTCTTTTTGGAAAAAATGTTTATGTTCAATATGAAAGGTCAAAATTTTCAATTCGGCTTTTCATCCCAGCTAGGCCTACATAGGCTTACAGTTTCATTACATATCATTTATTAGATTTATAAAGTTTACTTCGAGGACTGTTAAATTAAAATTTTAATAATTTGCCATAAAATTTGTATTATATCACGAATTTCACAAAATCAAAATTATTATTTTTTTTTATATCAGAAGGACAATCCTCGTATTCAGCATGTAATTCGATATGTCTGATGTGCTCTCATGTCCCATAACAATAATGTGCAAATGTTGCTATCCGCTTCCTTAATTTATTGTATTAATGAAAATCATAGTTTTGTTGTTTTTCGTATCATTGCTTTGCATGAATGAAGTGATGATAACAATACTGCACTTTACGCAAATACATGCTTTTCGAAAGTGCAATTGTTATTAACACTACATTCGTAAATGCCAGTACTTTTTCCCTGAAAAGTATTTGCTTTTCAGAAAAAATAGAAAGGCATTTACGAATGGCGTGTTATTGTAATCATCGCTCCATTCGTGGAAAATAATGGAGCGGTAAAACAATAGCGCGACGTCATAGGTGTGTATTAATACTTGAGAGTCGACATGGTCGATGTAGCATATACTACTGACTAGGTTAGGTACTCTGATACCTGTATGATGATCTAAAGATTTTCCAATACACGCTTGCTGTTCAAGAGGCGTCGCGGTTTGAGAACGGGCGGGCTAGTTCTTACTACTGACCTGTTTACCCGTCGACGCGCAATACTGGGTTCTTTTAAGAACGAGTTTTGTTTTCGTTCATAAAAGTTCATCTGTGTTGGTTTAAATCATGATTTTGATTTAAACCTTTGATCCAAACAAAAGGAATTAATTCAAAATTTTAATCCAAACAAAGAATTAATTCCTACCTCGGAATTTTCAGATGATACTACCATCTTTCATCAGCGAGTGACTATCAGGTCGTGATCGTTTGACCTGATCAGACTCGTAGACTCCTGAAAGTTTGAAAGTCAAACAACCATCTCTCAACAGACGGGGGCCGATTGAAACTTTTAGGGGTCTACGAGTCTGTTAGCAGGTCCCGATACAGTCCAGGGATGTGAGAGTTCCTCTTTTCAGCTGATTTCCTCTTTTTTGTTGCCAAAATTAACGCGTTTTTCTTTTATTTTCAGCCCATAGGCCTATTTGGCGTTTTTACCCTGATTTTACGCTGTTTTTAGTGATTTTCCTCGTTTTTGGTCTGTGGCCTCTCACACCCCTGATCAGTCACTCGCTGATGAAAGTTGGGAGTACCATCTGAAAATTCCGAGGTAGGAATTAATTCTTTATTTGGATTAAAAGTTTGAATCAAAATCGAGTTGTTTTCATACGACTTTGGATGGGCAGTTCGTGGGGGTGGGAGGAGGAAGGTGGGAAGATAACAAGCAAACGGGCAAGCAAAATACCCTGTGAACAAAATATCTGGAGATCTGTATGGGGTACAGTGACGTAACTTGGTGGGGAGTAGCGCAACCAGAGGTTCTCGACCTGATTAGATTTTCGGGTCATCAGGGGTCATCTGAGATCAAACATCTAAAAACTCGTATGGGCATGAAACTTGGTGGGTACAATCAACATTTAGAGCCAAACTTTTGGAAGGTCATTTTGGGGTTATCTGGGTCATCTGAGGTCAAATTAAAAACTGTCGTATGGGCACAAAACTTGGTGGGTACAGTCAACATTTAGAGTCAACTTTTTGGAAGGTCATTTCGGGGTCACCCAGGGGTCATCCGAGGTCAAATTACTAAAAATTGTCGTATAAGCATGGAACTTGTTGGGTACAGTCAACATTTAGAGTCAAATTTTTGGAAGGTCATTTTGGGGTCATCCAAGGTCACCCAGGGGTCATCTGAGGTCAAATTACTAAATTACTAAAAAAATGTCGTATGGGCATAAAACTTGGTGGGTACAGTCAACATTTAGAGTCAAATGTTTGGAAGGTTATTTCGGGGTCATGTTTTTCCTACCCTTATACAAACGCTAACCCCTTCCCAAACCTTACTTCATGTATACAAGCCCAACTAGCCTAACACCCTTGCCCCAACCCCCAAAATCGGACCCGTATTAGCATGTTTAGTAAATGCATTAATATAATAAGTTTCAATTACTTTATTTAGCCTCATCTCATCAAAATGCCAATTTTTTTATGGCTAATTATAGGAAGAATTTAGGAAATTAACCCCAAAATCGGACCTGTATTATCATGTTTAGTAAATGCATTAAAGGAAGGTGACCTGATATATTTGGTAAATCAAATTCTTTAACATATAACATAAAAATGTCATCCCTTTCAAGCACTCATGCAAAAAGAACATGTAAATATGACTAATTCCTAATGGAATTACCGACATTTATACAGCGTGATATTGGTAGTCTACAGTGGTTTTACTAATGATAATCATATCATGATCGTGTAATATATTGATTTCAAGTGAAAGGCCCTATTTTTCTCATAAACATATTGAAATTAGAAGTGCAACTCAGTGTATTTCCGAAGATATCATCAAAAAACTGCCTATTAGTCTCAAATATATATGGTATACCATATTTGAGACTAATTCGACAGTTTTTTGATGATTTCTTCGGAAATATACCGATTTGAAACACCAAATTTTAATATGTTTATGAGAAAAATATGAGCTTTTATCTGATACCAAAATCAGCATTTTGATGAGGTAAAGTGGGGGATGAGATTGTCAATCAGGTTACCCACCTTTAATATTATATTACGGTAATAAGTTTCAATTACTTTATTTAGCCTCATCTCATCAAAATGGCAATTGTTTATGGCTAATTATAGGAAGGAGAACCCTTTCACATAATTTTGGAAAGAAAATTCTAAAATTCTGAAAATACAAAAAAAAAATACACTTAAGTGCACAAGCTCTTTTCTTCTGGGTAAGATTTGTTCTGGCAGGTTAGAAAATTAAAACATTATTAACACATTCATGCATTTAAAAACATTAAATATAGGTCCGATTTTCAGGTGAAATCAATTTCTCCCTAATTCCCTTTTGGGGTAAGGGCAAGGGGTTTGGGTTGGGTTAAAGGTTAGTTGGGCTAGGGTAGGAAACGGATAGCGATGTTTCTAAACGGATAGTGCATTTACGGGTGAAACGTTTTAATGCATGAATGGGCATAAAACTTCGTAGGTACAGTCAACATTTAGAGCCAAATTTTTGGAAGTTCATTTCAATGTCATCCATGGTTACCCATGGTTCATTTGAGGTCAAATTACTAAAAACTGTCCTATGGGCATGGAACTTGGTGAGTATAGTCAACATTTAGAGCCAAATGTTTGGAAGGTCATTTCGGGGTCATCCAGGGGTCAGATGAGATCAAATTAGTAAAAACGTTCATATGGGCATGAAACTTTGTGGGTACATGTACAGTCAACATTTAGAGCCAGCAAACACAAAAACGTTTTAAAAACGTTTTAAATAAGTTATATTTTGGCTTTTGGTTCAGGTAAAAACGTTTTAATAACATTAAAATGTCGGGTTATATAAAGGTCATGATAACGTTTAAAACGTTTTGTATGAAAACACACTACAACAATATTTTGAAATGTTTTCAATAAATGTTATTGTAAACTATTTTTGCAAACATTTTTGCCAAATATTGTGTCAATACTTAAATAACATTATGTTGAAATATTTGAACCCAGCAAAAACAGATATGTTCTTAAAATGTTTTTTTCAAAACCTTTTAATAACATTTAAATGTCGGGTTATATAAAGGTCATGAAAACGTTTTTAAAACGTTATTGAAATTATTTTGGGCAAACATTTTTCGCTAAATATTTTTTCAACCCAAAAATAACATTCTGTTTAGAAAGTTTTGTATCAAGTTTTCAAGAATGTTTTTGGAATGTTATTAAAACGTTTTTATACCATTTATATAACCCGACATTTAAACGTTTTCTGTAAAACATTTTTGTTTGCTGAGCAGTAGATTATCAAAAATGTTTTTAAGGTTATAAAACGTTTTATACTCTTAATATACCCTTTATATAACCCGACATTTAAACGTTTTCTGACAACCTTTTATAACCTTTTGCGAATGATGTCGAAAACGTTTTGTGTTTGCTGGGCAGTACTTTTTGTGTTTTTAAACGTTATTTTCTGGACATGTCATGTATACCGGTAAATGATATATTCATATTAGCGACCTTGTGTGAAACGATTGGCGTTTACCGTTCTGTTTTTATGACATTTTACAGCGGTACCCGATTTTATTGTCCAAGAGACATCTAAATTTTGAATGTCAGCACACTCTACGTAAGGTAGATTTGGAACAACTGCCATTTTCTTAACCTCATTGACACTGAAATGGAATGTAGCACCCAAAATGTAATTGCTCATGGTCATGAGTAGAAAATTTCACACACAGTGTAGTATCGTACAGAATCTTCTTTCTTCTGTCGGCAACATTAATGGGTAAAATTTCCCGGGAATATTTTCTGGACACGTGATCAATGCGTATCGCTGTGAGTGTAACCTCGAGCCTAATCCCTGATCCCCGGCGGTGACCTCGCTATTCAAGTCTTAGTAATTTTGAATGGGAATAGTATTCTTGGCCGCAATTTCCGACGATACAAATTTGTGCATTGCAAATTTATCGAATATTATGTAATCTTTATTTCTTCACAATATCATCAAAACGTAATTTCAACAAAAAATATTTATCTATACGGAAACTAACCATAATATTATTAAATTGCGACTAGTACATTATTTTGCATCAAAGGAGGAATTCTTCCTATTTAAATACATTGGTAGACCACCCGCTGTGCTCGGGGTCACATTCCATAATGCTAATATGTCTGCGCCCATTGGTGTCACGTGACCAGACAATTTTCCCGTGAAAATGTACTCATTAATTTTGACTCAGTCGTCTGTCTGTTAACATTTACTCTAGCACTAACATGCGTACACCGATTTTTAACCTTACTTGCTCACAACCATCACTGACCATGCCCCTACATGTCACGTGCATGAGACTCGTGGTGTCAAAGGTCAGGTAGGGGTCAAAAACGTTATTTCAACATGCTACTTCTCCCACAAAAAAACGTAGGACAGTAACGCCACTTGCACACATGCATTTGTTAATATTACCCAGTGTCTGTAAATCATACACGGATTTGAGGTCAAAGGTCATTATGTCAACCAAATGGACAAAATTTGAAACTCGTTTTTATCTCATATTTCAGTAACCTGACATTGTAGATAGTGCAAACTATTCTTTTTCTGAATCCCCACCAATAGATGAACAATTTGCTGCCAATTTCAAGAAAATCAGAGCATGTTTATATTTTACCCTCTACAAATGTGAAAATTGAGCTATCAGAGATACTTGAAATACAAGAGTTTAAAATCCAAAAGCCTCAATAATTTAGAAGTTCTGGTCTTCCTCTGAATGTACGTCCGAAACTACGGAACTGTCCTTAGGGGTTACTTCCGGTGTAAAACCAAATACCTTCAAAAAGTTTTATTAGCTAAGAAAAACAGGAGAGACAGTATGTTCACACATGAATTGTGTTTATCCAGTCTATGTGGGATCAAAGGTCATTCACGGGTCACTTCCAGTATAAAACGAAATACCTTCCAAATGCCACTTCTTCCACAAATTACGTAGGACGGAGTCGCATCTTGCACACATGCATTGCTATTACCCAGTGTCTATGAATCATACACAGGTTTGAGGGCAAAAGCCATTTAGGGGTCACTTCCGATATACAACCAATTACCTTCAACCTATCAGCCAAGAAAAAACTTTTTTTTTATTTGGGGTCAAAGGTCATTAAGTTTAAGGTCGTTATAAAACGAAATACCTTCAAAATGCTACTTCTCCCACAAATTACGTATTACATACACTGACGACACTTGCAAACATGCATTGCTACTATTGAAGACAGAGATAAATAAACTAATTGGCGTCTGATGTCACTGTCAATTAAATTCCCTACGATCTTTGATTGGTTAATAGCGGGTAAAAGGAAGGTCGATTTATCTGGTGCTGATTGGAGAAAAGGTATATCAGAAAATGGCTACAAATTACGTACTTTTGCAAGGCAAAAAGCAACTTTTCTAGGCATTGTTGCATGGTACCTTCGGGAAAAAGTTTCCTACTTTTAAGAGCTAACCTTTGTGATGGTTTGTATGTTTGAAGTTGCAAAATTAATAATAAGGTGCCGCCACGGTTTTATCGCCGCGTTCAGCAATTTGACCGACACTTGTAAACAAGCCGTGCTCGAGTTTGATTGACAGATGACGTCAGACGCGATTTACTCTTTTTATCTCTGTCTTTCATTATACCCAGTGTCTGCAATTCATACACAGATTTTGGGTCAAAGGTCATTAAGGAGTCACTTCCGATCTAAAACCAAATACCTTCAAAAACATTTATTAACCAAGAAAAACAGCAGTGACGTGATGTTCACACATGAATTGCTGTTACTTTGTGTATACGTGGTATTTTTGTTTTGGGGTCAAAGGTCGTTAAGGGGCCACTTCAAAATACCTTCAAAAAGTTTATTAGCTAAGAAAAATAGGACAGTAACGCTATGTTTGCACCTGAATTATGGTTACCCAGTGGTATTTTATTATTTGGGGTCAAATGTCATTAAAGGGTCACTTCCGGTATAAAACGAAATACCTTTAAAATGCTTCTCCAACAAATTACGTCGGACAGTGACGTCACTTGCAACATGCATTGCCATTACCTAGTGTCTATTGGGTGTGCACAGATTCGGGGGTCTAATGTCATTAAGGGTAGACGATTTTCATTATCTAGATCAATATATTATTGAAAAATAACACATTGATGTTTTGCAAAAGTTCATTCTACAAATCATATACTTTGCAAACTTGCTTAATATATTGTTGTTAATGAGTTATGTTTTACAAAAGTGTTGTTGTTTCAGCCCTCTTTACAACATAACTCAAGAACCACAGCACCTATAAAAGTATATTTGTGACACGATCTGGTCCATGGGGGCCAAATTTGAAACTGAGATAAAGGCAAAAAAATGGAGTAAAAAACAATCAAATACATAAGAAAAATACACATCACACAACTTCATAACTTTAGAACCAAGTATACTAGACCTTTGGTGTTTTCAGTATCTGATAGCCCATTGTTTGTATATGGTAATAATTATAGTAACTCAATTTTCAAAAATGCCTCCTTTGGTCCCCATGGACCAGATCGTGTCACATTTGTGATATTTTAATTCTTCTACATACTCGCTATGAATTGAGCAATGCAGTTTTTGCCAAAGCTCGCTACCATTCGTAAGATGCTGTGAACTACCAAATCACAACAGTTTAAAATAATTAATAACCTTAAGGGGTCACTTTCGGTGTAAAACGAAATACCTTAAAATGTATTAGCTACAGAAAAGAGGACAGTAACGGTGTGTTCACACATGAATTGTTTACCCAATGTATGTGGTATTTTTATTTGGGGTCAAAGATCATTATATGGGGTCACTTCCGGTATTAAACAAAATACCTTCAAAATGCTACTTCTCCCACAAATAAAATTACGTATAACACTAACGACACTTGCACACATGCATTTATACTACCCAGTGTCTGTAAATCATACACAGATTTGGGGTCAAATGTCATCAAGGAGTTACTTCCGTATAAAACAAAATACCTTCAAAAATGTTGTTAGCTAAGGAAAACTGGACAGTAACGCTATGTACGAGGGGCAGTCAGTATGTTTTAAGAGTTGACTCGTGACGTCATATGTGGATTGTTTTCATGGCATTTCTCAATGATTACATAAACACTGTACCTTTGTCTTTCAAACAACACATGTAAAAAATTATATCATACACATGATTACGTAACAGCATTAGCATAAAATCAATATACTAGGGACACTGCCAAATCACGCAAAAAGGCGGGCCTTTTAAAATACAGAAAAAACACGTGTTTACAATGTCCGAAAACAGCAAAAGTACAAGGTGCATATGGCTAGTTTTGGGCAGGAATAAACACTAGGTCCTCCGTTTGCATTTGGTAAAATATGAGACTTGCCATTAAACTTTTGTGGAAATGGGACGTCTGGAAACTTCAACAACTTTAGGGCTTGAATGGAAGCAAAATTATTCTGCAAAAATGGCGAAAATGAAAAAGCAGTTATTACAAATGACATTAATTATCTCCAAAATGAAACAGACTAAAATATAATGACTGGTCACGTGTGAGAGCTGGTACTCAGTGCGATGATAACTGGTGCAAATGAAACAACAATCTGCGCATGCGCAGGTAGGATGACCGATACAACATGGTGGAAATGCACGAAATTTGCTAAATTCCATGTAAAATATTACAAAATGCTATGAAAATTGTAATTTAAATATTCATATGAATTTTTATGGATGATCTCAACCTGAAATGAACAGAAAAGTTTTTAAAATAAATTTCTCATTCAAACGATGGCCTCTCTCTTTGTACCACTACTTTTTGTATAAATGTAACAATGGTACAATAACAGTTATATTTTAATCACGGATTCAAATATTTTCTAGGGAGACTCTCGTTTAAATGTTTGGAGATTAGACAACAGAACTGGCAAAAAAATTTAAATTTCCACGTTTGCTATTTTTGGCAATATCAAGATTTTTAAAGAAAGAAAAGCCTTGTTTTTGTCAAAAATAAGACATATTTGACCACGCATTTTAAAGAAACTAAAACCTTTACAGCCCAACAAACATGGTTTAATGAACTGGGAGTTTGTGTTCTATTACTGTTCCAAAAGGCAGCATTCTCCATTCTTTAATTCCCGAGAAAATATAGAAAATACAACAATACCTCATTTCAGCCTCTTATTTCCCTTAACAAAAACGCCTCAATTTCACCAGGTGACTCTAGACCATTGATTTTATGCTAATGCTGTTACGTAATCATGTGTGTGATAGAATTTTTACATGTGTTTTTTGAAAGATAAAGGTACAGTGTTTATGTAATCATTGAGAAATGCCATGAAAACGATCCACAAATGACGTCACGAGTCAACTCTTAAAACATACTGACTGCCCCTCGTATACACATGTTTACCCAGTGTATATGTGGTATTTTATTATTTGGGGTCAACGGTCTTTAAAGGCTCACTTTCGGTATAAAACGAAATACCTTTAAGATGCTTCTCCAACAAATTACGTAGGACAGTGATGTCATTTGCACACATGCACAGATGTGGGTCTAATGTCCGTTGCAAACAAAAATACCTTAAAAATGTATTAGCTATGGAAAAGAGGACAGTAACGGTATGTTCACACATGAATTGAGACAAGTCTGGTATTTCCCAGCTAACACACTACGTTTTTTACGACGTTCGCTCACGTCGGACTTAGGTTGTCATTTACGTTGTAAACACGTAAATCTGTGAACTCGTATTCGTGTAGTGACAACGTTATTTTCGACGTTGATTTTTGGACGTTGATATAACATCATTATGACGTTGTAATGACGTTGTTTCGACGTTGATGCAATGTTTGACCAGACCTGGTGACAACGTTTGAATAATACGTTCAGAAAACGTTACACAAATACGTATCTGAAGAATAGTTTAGATGTTGACACCATGGAATGTAAATTCTTATATTCCAAGGAGATTATTGTCCAGCCAGAATATCTCCATCGTGTCGTCTGATGATCGCTTAGGCGTGAAACTGAAAGTAACGACTTCTATTCCTGAAGTTCTAAACTTTGAATTTTTATACGCTCTCCCTTTTTGGGATTGAGCATCATTGTTGCCAGATGTTAATATAATGTGAATGTCATAATCACGTTGACGTATAAAGCACGTGGTTAAAACTGACTCAGATACAACGTCATCTACGGACGTCGTTAGTCCGCAAATTTATGACGTTGTTTCGACGTATAAAGCACGTTATTACAACGCCGTATAAATGTCATGGTCTGACCCCAATACAACGTAATTCACGGATGTCGTAATTCCCGGGTCGTACATGATGCAGTCATGTCTACAGTAGAATTCATCTCGACCTTTGCAGGACTTAACCCCATTAAAAGCTACTAAACCAAGATAACACTCATTGAAACAGCTCAACTGATTAAATCGGATCTTCTCTGGTTGTGCACAAGTGACTGTTTTCATGTGCGATATCGCAATAAAGATGGTATTCATAGCTTCAGTTGGGTAACCGATTATAAAGGAAACGAAAGGAAACAATGTTATGTGTGGCTTTGTTCACGAAATCAGACAATGTCGTGCTTTTGTAAACCAGCATTCTTGAAAATGAGCAACATAATGATTTTTGACTTAACACGGTTTAGAAATAATTTCTTCATATTTTGGTGTTATATGTCGTTTACATATCCTTCCTAAAACACCAAAGTACGAGTATTTCCAAACATCTAAATTTGCTAAAAATTTAGGACATGTTACAAAACTATATTGTCTAGAATTTTAGAAGAGTACTTTTAATATTGGCCGGTTATTTTTCACACAGCGACGTTAACTAGGCAATGTACTATTACCTATAACATTAACTAAAACACCAAAGTACGAATATTTCCAAACGTCTAAATTAGCTAAAAATTTAGGACATGTTAAAAACTATATTTTCTAGAACTTTAGAAGAGTACTTTTAATATTGGCCGGTTATTTTTCACACAGCGACGTTAACTAGTCATATCCCCATACTGTTAACGTAGGGCTATTTGTAAAGGTCACGCGTCAATGGGAAAGAGCACTGTGTATTGTGTATAGGAAAACGGACAGTAACTGCAGTATGAATTACCTTAATTTGTGAACTTGTATTCGTGTTGTGATTTTCGGACGTTGATATAACGTCATAGTGACGTTGTTTCGACGTTCACAACTTGACGTCGAAACAACGTCATAATGATGTTACACTAACGTTCGGGAATAACGTTGTCACTACACGAATACGAGTTCACAGATTTACGTACTTACAACGTCCATATATTACGTTTGTACGACTTTATATAACTTTTAGACCACGTTGTAACAACGAAAAATTGTTAGCTGGGTTATTCCTATGTTATTAAGAGACGCATGTAGCGCAAAAAATAAACGTACAGAAAGCAGCAAGTTTAAAAAGCCCCCACCTCGGCTCACTTTTTGAAATCCCGTTTTGAACATCAACAGCAAATAAATATTGTTATTTTGAATAAACCGCAGCAACCGTCGTAATTATTACGATGGAAACATTAAATCGAACGCGTACACGATATTCATATCACAGAGTCACAGTACGTACATGTTGTGCGGGATACACACATCAAAGGATCGTGCCGTAATACAACCGACAGAGTGACATGCATTTGCAACATCGGCGCTGGTAGTAAATTCCAATTGTCTTTGCTTTACCTCAGTTGTTCAACGATTTATGGAAAAGGAATACTAATCTATTTTTTATGGAAATGTTATAATATGGACATGATACATGACACTTCTGAAAATTAGCACCCCCGGGTCAACACCTTTTACAAATGGGGCCATGTTTCAAAAAAGTGAGCAAAGGTGGGGCTTTTTAAACTTGCTGCTTTCTTTACATTGTCAACGTTTTTTTTTTTTTTTGGTGGATATCACATTATACAGGGGAAAGAAGAACCACGCATCGCCCACTTGCATTAAATTACAATGGAAACATGAAATGCATGGGCAGATAAACCAGAGAAAAAAATCCGGACATAGGCTGCCTGTGCAGTGATTTGAACCCCAGACCTCATACTCGGTGAACACTCTAACCAATAGAGGTTATCCACATGCGTGACTTCTAACAAAAGGCGCTGGTTCCCGTATCCCGCGTAGTATTCCTCATTCAAACTAATTCAATGCACGACCTCGGAGTTACCTGCATGACTTTGGCGGGCTATTTTGAAATAGTCGTGGTTGCACATGCAGGTACTTCTTTTGAAAGTCCTAAACAAGGTATAGGAGTCGCTGGTAGGATATGCAGCTTATAGAACACGGATAACCTCTATAGAGGCCCTGCATGAAATTATCGATTGGCTCCAAACAAAGGATTTGAGCCGGTCTCCTTCACCGTAGTTATGGCGGAGTGCAGTCCATTCAATCAAATGTTGTCATCAACCTATTTGATCGTAGTCATGGTAGTGCAGGGTTATGTGTGTGAGTGAACTGTCACGGTAGATTGCAATCATGCTTTTGTTGAATGCATTTGAGTAGTCCGCCATATTTACGGGATGATACGTCACATGCAAGGCCTCTATAATTACATGACTCAAGTATGGCATACTTTAAGTATATGAACAGTAGCCTATGACTACCTTGCTGTTCTGGTCTTCAGATATGATAGTGATGAAAAACAATAAAAGTTTTATCTTCTGAAATGATGTAAGTTGTCCATCTGCTTCACGAACTGGGATTTTGTATCTGGGGATCTTGCGCCCCTTCCATGCTGTCCTCAACCTTTTTTTCAATGGCAAATCAGGGAAAATAAAAGCATAGTTCTGATCGATCTATGTACCAATAAGCATGATACACGTAAGAGGCGCCCGGACTAGAAACAGCCATCAATTGCTGTTTGATACAACTTCTAATTTACTTCCGGACATGATAAACATAACGAACTTTTACTTTTTGTTGCTAAAAATATAGTAATTTGAAGCCAATTAATAAGCAAGATTAAATTGGTCAACAGCGATATAGGTCTCTAATTGAGGTTTGACTAATAATAACTATTAATGTAATTACTTCCTCATCAATTTGCGAAATAATTACCAGATTTGGTCATTTTTAGGTTGCACATTTTGTGAAGTTTAAGTAATTACGATTCATAGATGCTAACCGTGGCGACGCCACAGGCATTTTAAGCTAATTGACCTGATAATGATACCTTTAATTTCCGTTTTTTTATTTTGATTATTATTGAAAGAGCGACCGTTGTGAGCATCTTTCACAATAATAATAGAAACCTTGGGTGTGATTTAATTGTACGAAGGTTTTCATTCATACAGGATGTATCAAAATAAAGTATACAGTTTGAAAAATGCCACTAGATTAAAAAGTATGAGGTATTTGGCCATTGTAACATGATAATATGCATGTAGTTGACAGCTGAATCAACATTTTATTCATCCATAACCAGGGCATGGACACCATTCCTCTGTATGCAGATATCAGCTCACCCCAAGATGGCATTCACACCACATCTTATGAGAGACGTCCTGCCTGGGGATGTCAACTGGTCTAATTATGTATCTCTGGAGTTTATCAAGGTCTACAGTAGGGCTTGTGAAAACCTTTGATTTCAGTTAGCACCACAAGATGAAATCGAGAGGTGTAAGATCGGGAGATCGTATGGGTCATTCCACTAATTGGTACTTCAAAGTAATCACACATTGCAGTGGCGTACCGTGGCCGCCCCAACCCCGGGGGGCTGAAGAAGAAACAATTTTGCCGCCCCTTCCTTAACAGCCCGAAAAGGTTGACCCAATTTTTTCACGGGCGTTTGAAAAGTGAAGAGCAAAAAAAAAAAAAAAAAAAAGATTTCAGGTGCTAGCACCCTAAAAGCAACCTTTTTTCAAAATTTTTTATGCTTTTTCAATTTTTGGCGCCCTTTTTTCTTTGCTAATTCGTTTTGCCGCCCCTTCGTTTTTGCCGCCCCTGTTTTTGACGCCCCTTCTTCTTCCGCGCCCCCAAAGCCACCCCCCCAAAAAAAAAACCCGCATGCATTGCCAAACAATTCTGCAAGGCGTTCTGTCACATATCAATTTGTTAAAGCGCTCTTTAGCAAAGTCATACTGTTCATTGAATTTACAACCATATGACAAAACA
Organism: Amphiura filiformis; assembly: GCF_039555335.1. NCBI lineage: Eukaryota > Metazoa > Echinodermata > Ophiuroidea > Amphilepidida > Amphiuridae > Amphiura > Amphiura filiformis. The sequence goes on from NC_092646.1 coordinate 43,966,692, forward strand.
GGCAAAATCAGTAACTTTTTGCACAAGAATTGGCTATTGCTCAATCAAATGTAGCTAGTATATGGCCAATATAATGTATTAGTGTGCTCTCTCATTTAATGACATAACATTTGAGAAATATTGTAAGGAACATTTGAGGTTTTGATTTTTAAAATTTGGATAGGTAGTTTTCAACAGATTGTGGGATAGGCTTTTGTAGACAAGAGCTAGTTCTTTGTAGACAAGGGGCAGTCTTCATTGAACGGTTCTTTTCAGAGCCACCAAAACTTACAAAATCAGCAGATAGGCGAGATCTGCTAGTTTCTGTTGACAAGGGGCAGTGTTCAGCAAACGGCTCTTTTCAGAGTCATCAGTAGACAAGGGCGGTCTACATGTCTCATTCTTAGGTACTTTGTCCTGAAGAAGTCAGAGCTACTCCTGACGAAAGCTTGACAGTTCTAAACTTGTCCGACGGCGAACCCGCTAAAAAACCTACTAATAGTTTTCAACAGATTTACCACATTTGCCTTACTATAACATTGAAATGGTTATCTGTTGACCTAATGTAAAAAAGTGTTTTTAGGAGGAAGTGTTAGTTTTCGTTCGATATAAAAAAAAAAATACTGATTGGATGAAGGGAACACTTGAGGTTTTGACAAAAACCAATCACAGATGTCTATTTTCCACTAGATATCACACAGCTCTTCTAATGCTATGCACTCAACCGTGTAGTATAACAAAGACTACATGGAGACTAGACTCGCTGTGCTGCAAATATCTTTGTACTCAGGTGTATCGAGGTGGAAACTGTGCGTAGATGTATTCGAGAATCGTTTTTGTAGTCAAACCTTTTCATATGATATGATTTGATGAAACTGTGATTTTCATGTTATTTTAATTGACTTTGCGCAACTGCATTTTTACACGGTTCAAAAAAATAGTCACTGAGTCCTTATCAATGGTCACACGCCAGTCATTTTACAGTTGTGGGAGTACAAGATGTTGATTAAGCTATCAACTAAATTATGTTGACCATACTCATACATCTCATACTTTTTAATCTAGTGGCATTTTTCAAACTGTATACTTTATTTTGATACACCCTGTATTAATACTGACATCGACATTGCCCTGTGCGAAGAAATTCTATTAACGATTTTATATAATTTTTCAATAATCTCTGACATGAATACATGCAATCTTTCGTATTTGTAGCATCAGTTGATGTTCTTGAGTATGTTAAAATGTAAGCGTTCTCTCTGTTATTAAATGTTAAGTCATGACATATTTAGATTAAAAAGATGAAAACGTCATCATTTGCTCTTTGAAGATCAAAAAGAAGAAAATTGTTATATTTTTATTAAACCAACACTTATTGAGGAGAGTTTGAGGGGTATGGCCTAGTGGTGTTTGCAATTAAATATTGAGACAAATAAAGCTGACACACAAGAGAGATGGTATAGATTCTATAAAGGAGATCCCAAGTGATATTTTTATAGGGGTGTCATTTCCGCCACATGTGCATGATTTTTCTCGGGAGGGAGGAAACACCCAAAACACCAACACTCAAGAACCGCAAGACCTATGGAAATATAAATGCAACTATAGGCTTTCTTGATTAATGTATTAGGTTACTATTAAGGTGGCACGCAGGATCACTCAAAGTGGGAAATTTTACACATTGTTTTGTATTGTATCTTTAAAAGTTATGATGATAAGTACATACAAGTATACATTTTCAGAAAGGAAATGATGCAAGGAATCCAACTAGCACGGCAGATTTCTGCAAAAATTTGCACTTTGTGAGAAAAGCGCCAAAATTAATTTTCCATGCCATTTTTTTCGGTCCGCCATAAGAACTTACCCTAAATATCAAAATTTAAAAAAAAATGGCATATCTGTGTTCTAAAGACACACATCTAGAAAGTATTTTCTCAAATTTTTGATTTTTTTTGCTTCGTTTTGAAAATATAACTTAAATTATCTTAAAATTTGGTCAAAATTGAAAAAAAAGTCAAATTTTGATCTTTTTTGACCCATATTTTTAAAACGAAGAAAAAAATTCAAAAATTTAAGAAAACACAAATATGCAATTTTCGTCCATTTTGATATTTTGGGTAAGTTGTTATGGCGGACCGAAAAAATTGGCATGAATTTTGGCGCTTTTCTCAAAAACTGCTCATTTTTGCAGCAATCTGCTGTGCTAGTTGGGATTCCTTGTGTCATTTCCTTTCTGAAAATGTATACTTTGAGTGATCCTGCGTGCCCCTTATTAAGATATACACGGTGGGTTTTTAATTATTTTGGTGGCTAAAACTTGACAAATATGGCCCAGTGTTATCTCATTCTTCTTAAAGAAATAAAATTAAACTTTATTTACGTTGGTACTTAAACCTTTGAATTATTTTCATCTTTGTAAATCTTTATTGCATCTATTTTGACCTTTTTTCCATGATTGTTTTTTTATTAAACATATGTAAACGGTATCTGATGTATTTTAAAGATCAACAGTAAATAAATATATTCATTACATCAAAATGAAACTCTCTGATTCATTATTAGGCCTATTTTTAACAGACATGAAAAATAAAAATTAAAAAAATATTTATCAGATTTGATTTAGATGATGAGTTGGCAGAAATTAGTCTTGGGCGAGTGCGCATTTCAAAGGCACATGATAATGTACCGGTATGTGTCAATTTACTTATTGTTATACATGTTATATCTCGTTAAACTTCTGTCGCACACTCGTTATTCAAAGTTGACTGAAATCAGAAAAATAAATCAACAAATATCCGTATTGTGAATACCCGTTACATTAAGGAGTGGGGTATGAACGTTTGGACAGTATTTATTGTGGGACATTAGAGCACATCAGACATATCGAATTGCATTCTGAATACGAAGAATGTCCTTCTGATATCAAATAATTTTGATTTTTTGAAATTCGAATTGTAATACACATTTTATGGCAAATGATTAAAAATTGATATTTTTGATATGTAACAGTACTCGAAGTAAACTTAATAATCTGATGATTTATACTTAAAGTGTATGTAGGTGGGATGAAAAGCCGACGATCAATTGAACATTTTGACCTTTCGTATTGAAGATATGAATTTTTTTCCCAAAACACCAACAAAAATTAGGCCTTTTTGGGAAAAAAATCCATATCTTCAATATGAAAGGTCAAAATGTTCAATTGATCGTCGGCTTTTCCTCCCAGCTACATACACTTTAAGAATATATCATTAGATTTATAAAATTTACTTCGACGACTGTTATACAATGTATCAAAAATGAGAAAAATATCAAATTTTAATAATTTGTAATAAAATTTGTATTATATCGTGAATTTCAAAAAATGAAAATTATTTGATATCAGAAAGACAATCTTCGTATTCAGAATGCAATTCGATATGTCTGATGTGCTCTCATGTCCCACAAAAAATACTGTCAAAACGCTCATTCCAGATCCCTTAAGAAGAAGAATTTTTAAAATTCATTTTCGCCCTTCCTGTTACTGTTAATTAACATGATTAAACATTACTTCAAATAAACTATTTATTTCATCAACTCCGTTTCCTATTGATGACGTAAATTTTACGCTCACTATTTATAACCTCATTTCTGAAAATTATGTAACAATTTGAAAAAGCAACTAATTGGAAGTTTCTAGCGCAATCGAATGCTTAGCTAATTTGCTAAATTAATGGACAAAAAGTAGGACGCTTTCAAATATTCCTTCTCCAATGTCAAGTCGACAATTGAAGCAAAAGAGATTGAAAACGGGAACAATGAAAGTAAGAAAAACAAATTTGTTAGCCTGAAGCAATATCTAAACAATGGTGGAAACTATTTTAACAAGGATTTATTTACTGTTACAAATATTTATTCGTAGATTTTAAAAGAGCCTTTGACTCTATAGAAATAACATTTTCACAAGGTGTTTTGGTTTCGTACCGTATCTTTTGTTTCAGTTACAAAAGGTGAGCAGATAGTCGCAGCTGTAATGACGTAAGCTATCATATAGCAATAGATAAACACTATTTTTGACTATATCGCCCTGCACTACAATGTTCACGCGGTATCTATGCATTGAACCATATCATGCTGATCACTCGCACCTGTACGATTAGTATCTTTGAAAAGAGCGGTATAGTATTCAATCCAACGCACTACAGGGTTTATTGTTCTATTGTGTCCGATTTGAGTGCTGACATATTGGAAAATGTTACCAGTCAATATTCATGAGAGTGTACCTCTCGATGAATAGCGTGTCGGTAAATCAAATCGACACAAAGGAACAATGCGTTACGTAATCTATGATTGCAGATATACACAAGTGATGGGTGCAACCTGTTTGTAGTGCAGGGCGATATAGTCAAACATTGCTATGGTAGTTAATCCGATTATGACGTCACTTCTACAGCAAATAGCCGCAGTCTGTGGCCCTCACAGATTTAGCGAGCGCGTAGCGTGACCAGCCAAGAGACCGAAGCCGACTGAGTTTGCGTCAGATAGTAAAGTAGCCTATAATAGTAAAAAAAACAATGCCCGAAAGTACTGCTAGAGCAGATCGACTGGTCAGTGCCAGAAGTGGGTAAGTGAAATAGCTGCCATGTGTAGATGAGTACAATGTGGGCATTTCCAAGCAAAAGTGGAAATGACTCAAAAATACAATTGCCTCTATATATTTCTTTTAACTTTCATATCATTCCAAACAGATGTAAGGTTCAAGCTATAAACATTTTTTGTTTAAAAAAAAAAAATTCTTCGGAGAGTATATTTTAAGCGGAAAAATCCTGTTCAACTTAGATATTTTCCAAGTGGGCCTATTTTATTAAACATGGGCATTTTTCTTTAATATTCGATACATTTTATATCTATGAAATATGGTCTTCAAGAAATATCCATCACATTTTAATAACCCCCGTTAACTTATTCCTTTCATTGTGATTTCATATTTGTCTTATAATAGTGCCTTCAGTAAAAATAAGAAATTGAAATACAAAACACTATCAATCACATAATATTGACCCATTAAGAACTGACATAGCACGAGTTATTAGTAGCACGAGTTACCAGTAGCACGAGTTACCAGTAGCACGAGTTACCAGTAGCACGAGTTACCAGTAGCACGAGTTACCAGTAGCACGAGTTACCAGTAGCACGAGTTACCAGTAGCACGAGTTACCAGTAGCACGAGTTACCGTGTAGCACGTTAACATAGCTCACTTGCCCCTGTACCAGTAAAGGTAATACAATTACCACTTGGCAGCAATAAGATGGTTCTCTTCTGCATGAATATGCATTTATATAGGTACCATTACCTTTACGGAGTTTAGGGTTAGGGTTGGGGTAGGGCAGTCTTGTAATAAGACTATAGAGTTCACTCTATTCGGTAATCGCTCCCATGTAAGATCATTAAGGGGTCATTAACTTAGAGATCCGGTTTTTATGATTTATTTCACCATATCCACCCCATGTGCATGATTTTTCTCGTAAGGGAGAAAATAACCATTCGTTTTGATATATTACTGGCCTTAACTCAAGAACCGTTAAGACCTGTGGACGTACACGTATACATGCAATTATTTGCTTTCTTGACTCATTTCCTTGAAATGTATTAAAATTAAGAAATACAATAATTATTTTAGTTAAATGGCTAAAACTGGATAGATATGCCTCGGTGCCATCCCATTCTCCCTCCTTAAAGAAATGAAATTAAACCTTATTTACGTTGAATTATTTTCATCTTTGTAAATCGTTCAATTGTGTTTTTTTACATCTTTTGTAATTTATTTTGACCTTTTCCATGATTGATGTTTTGTAAACATGTTAAAAAAGACGAAAACGGCATCTGATGTTATTTTATATACAAGCAGTTGTGATGTGCCCTGAGTAATATAATTTAATTTAACTTTGTTTGCAAGCTAAAAGTATTTAACGAAAGAAAAGGGAAAACCAAGAGTTTGTGTGTTATGACATGTTTTAGGGAAACCCCCTTTGGTTACCACGGTTACAGTAAACAAACTCAATCAGAGTTATTAATAATCTTGGAAAATCTCTACTATTCCAGAACATTCTCTGTATTGCATCATTGGGAAAATCCCTTAGATTGTAAAATGGATATGATGACAACATAGTCTATTAATAGATTGTGTGTATATAAGGTGAAGGTTTTAGCTCGCTCTTTGCAGAATATCATGAGAGTTTGCAAACTTTCTACGTGTTGGTCATTGTTGTGCTTCAAAAAGAGGTACATTTGAACCAGTTTATATGTCCAATAATGTGCTATTTTAATACAGCAACGAAGGAGATTTTCAGTGTATAAAAGACTTGCTGGAGTCTGGGTTATAAAACAACACACCTATCAATAAAGTGGAGAAGTGCAGAAAAATCCTGGAAAAAGAGAGTGATTGGTGAAAGAAACACAATTTTTGGAGTTTGCCATCTTCGCAAGGAGTTTTAAATGTTTGGAGAACTGCGCAAGGAGTTTTAAACATTTAAAAATGTTTGGAGAACGGCGCAAGGAGTTAAGTATTTGGAAAACTGCGCAAGGAATTAAGTGTTTGGAGAAAGCAGACCCATTTTTGTGCAAGGATTTTATACGCAAAGGATAAACGCAAGTGTACTGTGGACTTCGCTGACCAGTGATTTTCGCAGGAAAAGTGAATAAGGATCATATAATGTACATCAGCCGTCCAGAACTCTATAATCACCAAGAAGACTGCTGGTTAAGTACTGATTAAACTGTGCTTGTGTGATTATATTGTATGTGCAATTGTTGCCATGTACCAATTATATTTTGCTTTCAATTAAAGACTTAGATTTTGTTAACTAAATCAAACAGTGTATTTTTGTTGTGCATTCGTGTGAATTCGGGTAAAAGGTAATTTTGACCTTGAGTCAATACTACTCGTAACACAGTAAAGAAATTATATTTATTACATGTACATTAAAATGAAACTCTCTGCTTCATTAGTAGTTTTGAGAAATGAGAAATGCAAAAACAGATTTGATTTAGCTGAGGAGTTGTCAGCAATTAGTCTTGGGCGAGTGCGCATTTCAAAGTCACATAATAATGTACCGGTATGTGTCAATTTACTCTATATACATTATACATGTTATATGTCGTGAGGCTTTTGTCGCCCAATCATTATTCAAAGTTGACTGAAATCAGAAAAAAAAAGTGAATAACGCCCATCACATTCAAAAGCACATAATGTGGTAATAAACATTGAAGAAGGAGGTAATTTCATTTTATTTTAGATTTCTTTTTCGCTCTTCCTGTTAATTACTAAAATTTCACATCTAGTTTTCTGATAATATAGTAATAATAAACATTACTTCAAATTAACTAATTATTTCTTCCATACCATTTTCTATTGAAAACGTAAATTTTATGCCCATTATTTACAACCTCATTTCTCCAAATTATGTAACAATTAGCCTATTAAAAAACGACGACGAAGTTACTGCACTTTTATATATATTAGCGCTATCGAATGACTTGGCTAAATTAATGGACAAAAAGTAGGCCGTTTCAGATATTTCTTTTCTCGTGTCAAGTCTGATGTGCTCACATGTCCCACAAAAAATACTGTCGAAACGCTCAAAACGCTCATTCCAGATCCCTTAATCATGTTAATCAATTGGCATGTTTCACTAGTTGAAATTTAAAATGAGAATTCTTTCAAATCGATGAGAATTGGACAAAACTATAAGAATTAAAATTATAATCATTTCTATGAAACTTTCACATCCAAATGAACATGTGAGAAATACTAATTAACGCATCAACAGTGTGATGCACTCTTTCTAAAGTCGTATGATCTAGTGTCATTTTGGGTGTTTGTTTTAGTGGCATTAATTGACAATTAATTAGCTTTAAACCTTTTAAAGGTTTTTCGTTGAGGTTGGTCGATAAAGTAGTTGGAAAGTGGTCACTTATGTCAGTAATCGTAAATGTTGATTAGATTATTGGCATTTAGTAAGGATATTATCAATAAATGTAGCAGTTGATTCTGTGATTATTGTTGGTTTATAATGAACAAGAGTAAAGAAGTTCAAGGTAATCCACGGCTGTTTGATGTATATAGAACTGGCTTCATTATTAACTAAATGCAAACTATAGATGGCGCTATTTATCCTAAATCATATTTCTTTATTTGCAAGGTTTAGGTGATTAATACAGCCATTAAAACATCTGTAATATAGGTGAAACAAGCAACAACGAAATTGCATAAACATATTTTATCAAATAATAAAAGGAATTATTTGTATTAAAAGCTTGAAAGGGTAATTTCCAGTAACTAAATAGCGCCACCAATTTTGTCATTAATAGATACATTTTATATCTGAAGAAGCTTTAAAAAATACTATAAAAGTGAATAATTTTGTAAAAGAGGGGAAATTAAAGTTGCGAACGACTCAAAAGCATCTGTATACATTAGCACGATATCACTTTTAGCTGTTTAAGCCTAAAATTTGGTTATACATGATGTTTTGTTCGAAAAACTAATAAATGATCCCATCAAACAACTGTGAATCATGAGTAGGTCTGTCGCTGTCTACTTTAAGTAACTCGATGTTGAAATATAAATATGTTTTTTTAAACCAAAGTTAACTTCTTAAAGATAGAAATCAATTGATTGGACTGTATTAGCCGTAGAAGTGACGTAATAATCGGATTAACTACCACAACAATAGATTTATACAATTTTTGAATTGTCCATTAAAATAAAAGCAACATGAAATCACATGTTTAACCACTTTCTTTCGGTACATGGCCACCAGGATATGGCTACAATTCCTCTGTAAGCAGATATCAGCTCTCCTCAACATGGCGTTCACACAACGTCATATGAGAGGTATATTCTGCCTGGGGATGTCAACTTATGCAATTGTGTGTCTCTTGAGTTCATCAGGTCTGCAGGAGGACTTGTGAAAACCTTTGGTAGCCCCACAAGAAGAAATCTAAAGATGTAACACCAGGAGATCTTAGGGGCCATTCCACTTGGCACAGTGGCGACACCCTGTATTATAAATATTTTTTCCCTGCAACTTAATACTGACCCATTCCATGTCAACTCCAGGGATGTGCACCGCACCACCTCTTCAATTTTTTTCTTTTTCTGTGTGGTGGTAGATATTGATGAGAAAGTAAAATCCCGAAAATTTGAGCTTCATACTCCATTTTGTTTTCCCGTGGCATCAATTTGAAATTTAGGGGGATTCAGCGTAAAAAATGTGTCGCAACGCGAAAGACGACGTTTGGAGGTCCATAAATGTATAAAGGGAACCCTTTACAACGTTGAAAAGTATGTATCCTGGGGTACTTATTTGTGTAGAATTCAAATCTGGCATCAGACAACTTGTAACTCCTTTACTTGAAAAGATATAGGGCCCTCAAAATGCAACTTCGTCCATTCAGACTTGACATTTAATATGGAATATTTTTTCACAAAATTCTAAGACTGGTCTGGACGGAGTCTGCATAAACCGCACGGGCTAAATATTAATTAGGGTGTGTCTGGAGATGGTGTAAAATATTTGTTTGATAGAAGATGTGCTTTCCATAAGTTGAAATTATGGTTCTCATAATATAGTGAATTTGCCGAATGGCGGATTTAGGAAGGCTGAATTTGAGCTTAGTAGGGGACACAATTTCGGATTTTATGCAACATTGTTCAGTTGTTATCAAATTTATAGGGGTTTGAGGTGATATTTCTTAAACTTTGTCAGCAATTGGCATTCATCACAGCTGAAATACACTTGCAATGTACCAATTTTTTGAACATGGGAGGAGCTTAAAAATAAGGCTCTTAAAAGTGGTACGTACTCAGAAAGTTTGAATGGCCCCACTGGGGTCAAATGTTATAAACCTACGGTACAAAACAAATTCGTGGATTCCTTGTTGTCCAATGAACTCACGCTGTATCTTTGTGTACAGTAAGTCTATAACATTTGGCCCCAGGGGGGCATTCACACTTTCTGAGTGCGTACCACTTTTGAGAGCCATATTTTTAAAGCTCCACCCACTTTCAAAACTGATAGATTACAAGTGCATTTCAGTTCTGACGAACACTTATTGTTATTTAGGTTCAGCAAATATCGCCTCAAACCTCAATAAATCAGAATAATGTTGCTCAAATTCAGAAATTTTACCCCCACAAAAATCAAATTCAGTCTCCTTAAATGCGCCATTTTAGACTAATTCACTACATTATGAGAGCCATAACGTAAACTAATGGAAAGTACATTTTCTGTCAAACAATTATTTTACATCATCTCCCGACACACCCCAATTAGTATTTAGCTCGTGCGGTTTATACAGACCCCTACCAGACCGGTCTTGGAATTTTGTGAAAAAATATTCCATATTAAATGTCAAGTCTGTACGATTTAAAAATCGTAATGTATAAAATGCAGTAAACTATATGCGTATAAAGACAACAGCAATCGCCGCTGAGTGTATTGAATTTCCAGTTAGAAAACAAAACCTAGGTTTTACCTGACAACAAATCGAATTTTCTTGTAATGGCAATATCATATGGGGTACTGAGCATGCGCAAATCGTAAAAACGTGTAGAATAGAAACTCTGTGGTATCTCATATCGTGTAAATGGTATGCTTAGCCTGAGTCGCTCGGCCTATCTCGAAGAAAATCGCCATGCGTAGCTTTTGAAAAACGAGAGGATTCGTGTCAAATTTTGACACGAATATATAGGGATGATGACGCTGTGCTTGGTGCTTCAAAGGAATCACATGAAAAATAATCGAATTTGCAAGACGTTCATGAAGATCCGATGGGATGGAAGGTGTCCACTGTGTTGACATCATAATTTATGGTTACAATGACGGAGAGACGGTTGTCCAGATACCTTTACAATGGTTGGCAAATAGTTTATGGTGTCTACAAGGTATCAGAAAAAAATTGGTAGTAGAATAATTCATTGGTGTCGGATAGAAGAAATTACCAGCCTTAGAACAATAACAGACAAAGGTCTTTCAAGGTCTGGGGGACTCAGACGAAAGAAAGGTCGCGTGGATACTCCAATGGCACCGTTAACCTTATGACGTTGAATCAAACCAAAAACATACTCTTGTGTGCTCATTATGTATTTAATATCATGATGCCCTTGATGGAGTAACCATGTGACCTTGTAATGTCCTGATTCTCCTAACACTTGTAAAACGTCGGCCATCTTTGGCTGCTATTTTCTCCCACCTTGCAGAAACCAATTAAACCATTTGGCAACCATTTTAAAGGCATTTGGACATTTTGTTGACTTAAGTTTTTTTTGTCTCTCGGTTCAAACGGATTTTCACTATTCCGCTATATTTTAAGCACTGGAATGAATACGCACATGATGTCACCCTGTGTGCCACCTCTCTATCACATTGATTAGGCTGTTCTTACTATCTAGTACGTAATGTGAAATCGACAAGATATTTTCAGCTATGTTGCACTACTTTTAGCCCCGGGGGCACTTCAATATGAAATGGATATAGGTGTAGGGCTAGCACTTTCGCACTAAGGGGCATTCGGTGAGAGCAAAATGTAAAAAATATGGGGTCATTGGGTGAGAACATGACCTTTTTAAAATGGAATCTTTGGGTGAGAGCCGAAAAGCGCCACAGAAACCTCGAAAATCGAATTTCTAGTTCTAAATGGCTTCAAATGTCTTTGTTTTTTTTTCAAAATAAGTAACAAAATCAGGGATAAATGAAAGTTGCTGCTCAAATTGAACTTGTAAGGGTCTTTGGGTGACAGATCAAATGGAAAAATATGGGGTCTTCGGGTGACAGCGATGCTGAAAAAGGGGTCTTAACAGCCCTACATACGCGTCACCTCCTAAGTTGGAGTGCCCCCGGGCTTTTAGCCAGTCATGTGTGTGTACATGCAACATATCTGATTGATTAACAAAGGTTGACCTTGTGACATATTTATTTCAAATAAATAAAAATATAAAAATTGCCAACATAATGAAGTCCACCCAGGCATAATATCTTATATCCTGCCTTATGAACTTTTAATATCCGTGATTACTACTTGTAACTTTCATTTTCTGCTGAATTTTGAATTAACGTATACTGATAAAGCAATTCGGTTACGGTTGGTTAAATGACCTTTTTAGCCAGGTTATGATTTGACGAACTCATATCACGGTATCAATATTAAGAAAGTGAACATATATATTCGTTAAAGTCGTGGAGGTAGAAGCTAATAATTGAAACATGCTAATAAATAAGTCTGATCCTTTGATTTTGTTGACTACTGTAGTTTTAGATACACACTCTATAATAATAATAATAATAATAATAATAATAATAATAATAATAATAATAATAATAATAATAATAATAATAATAATAATAATAATAATAATAATAGGTACATATCCACTCAAATAAGAGCGCCCAAGGAACTAAAACAAAAACTGAACAATAGACAAAGAAAACTAGAAGTAAATTAAGGAAAATAAACTAACCTTCAGAATTACAGAATGTCTCTGACATAAGATAACATTTTAACAGCTTTTTAAACACAGTTACATTTTTAGCAGTTCTAATATAATATATAGGCAGTTCATTCCATAGAAGTGGAGCTGCAATTGCAAATGATCTGTCACCCCCATGTGCGGTTGGATTTTGTTTGTTGAAGAAGTTGCATGTTTCCAGATCGAAGCGTGCGGGTGGGAACATAATTTGAAAGGAGTTCAGATAAATATGACAGAGCAATATCATTATTACATTTATATACAATCAACATTAAGATTTAAAAAAAACAATTTTTTGTGTGACAGGAAGCCAATACAGTTAATTTAGGATTGGCGTGATATGGCAAGATTTTCTGGTGAAAATGAGAATTCGAGCGGCAGTGTTTTGAATTTTCTGAAGACACGTTTTAAAGTCGTGTGATCTAGTGTGATTTGCAGGTCTTGCAATTTGGGTGTTTTGTAGCATTAATTGACAATATATTAACTTTAAACCTTTTAAAGCTTTTACTTCTAGATTGGTCGATAAAGTAGTTGGAAAGTAGTCACTTATGCCAGTAATCATAATGGTTGATTTCATAATATTGTCATTATTTGTAAGGATATTATCAATAATTGTAGCAGTTGATTCTGTGATTCTTGTTGGTTTATTAATTGAATTGGCATTAATGAACAGGATTAAAGGGGTACTACACCCTTGCCCAATATTGTGCTTATTTGTGCATTTTTCTCAAAAATTATAGCGCATTGATTACAAGTAAGATATGTATATTATAGGGGCAAGGACTACAACTACTGCAGTGGAAATTTTATTTCAGCACAGACAACAGTTGTGGAGTTACAGTCAAAAATGAGGGAGACCAATATTTCATCAATAAATCAATAACTACTTGCCTTGAGTTGCTGAATTTTCAGTGCAGTAGTTGTAGTCCTTGCCCCTATAATATACATATCTTACTTGTCACCAATGCGCTATAATTTTTGAGAAAAATGCACAAATAGGCACAAAATTGGCCAGGGGTGTAGTACCCCCTTAAGAAGTTAAAGGTAATCATGAGTAGGTTTGTCGCTGTCCTACTTTAGGTAAATCAATGTTGAAATCGCCAATACTGGGTTTTTTTTAATCCGAAGTTAACTTCTTTAAAATAGGGTCAATGTCTGTAATAAAATCATTGATTGGAGTGTGTGCTCTGTTTAATACTCCGACTATATCCAATTTCTATATTCGGAGTAGAGAACCTTTTTTTAAATTCGGATTAAATAACCTCTTTTTATATTTTAATTGGGGAACCATTTTTAAATTCGTTTTCCATAATTATTCGGACTAGAGAACCGTTTTTAAAATTCGGATTAAATAACCTCTTTTTATATTTTAATTCGGGAACCATTTTTAAATTCGGACTATTAAAGAACCTTCGAAATAACGAGCATTCGAAATAAAGAACCTCTTTTTAATTTTTTTTTTCGGACTAGAGAACCTATTTTAAAATTCGGACTAGCGAATGCAAAGAACATGTGTTCAGACTAACGAACCATCGGACTAAAGAACCTTCGGATTAATTGGGATTATTGAGCAGTCCCCATCGAGTGGTACCTCAAAACAAAAGGTTTCCACCATTAAATCGGTAACTGACCTGACAGCATATGAACACTTTTCCAGGCAGCCTAGGCTTTTAGAATAAGATCAATTTTAATGCTAATTCATTGCACATGCTAAGGAAGCCTGATTACCTTTTGGAAACACATGGAAAGGTTTCTATACAAAAAACGATTCTCTTATAAACCATCATGCGCACAGTCTCCACCTCGATACACCTGAGCACACATTTTCGTCCCAAGAGCTTCCAAGCAGAGAACAACAAGCAGCGATGTCTCCACCACAGTCTTTGATTACACTACACGGTTGAGTGCATAGAAATGTAGGAGCTGTGAAGCTTCTAGCTAAAAATGGGCTTCTTTGATTGGTTTTTGTTCGAAACCTCAAGTGTTCTCTTCATCCAATCAGATTTTTTTTATATCAAAGTTAACACTTCCCCCTAAAACACTTTTAGTCACTAGGTCAAGAGATAACACAATTCAGTGTTATAGCAAGGCGAATGTGGAAAATCTGTTGAAAACTATTTTTTCAAATGTTATGTCATTAAATGAAAAAGCACACTTATATCGTCCATATACTGGAGTCACTAGAATGAGCAATGGTCAATTCTCTTTAAATTGCAATCTTGTGCAAAAAGTTACTATTTTCGCCTGTTTTATCATACGGTTGTAAATTCAATGAACTATGACTTTTAAAAAAGAGCACTTACAAATTGATATGCAGCCGAGTGGGAGAGTCATGTGGAAAGGTTTGTATACAAAAACGATTCTCTTATAATAAACCATCTATGCACAGTTTCCACCTCGTGTTCACCCAAGAGCTTCCAAGCAAGCAGTGAATTGTCTCCACGCAGTCTATGCTTACACTACACGGTTGAGTGCATAGCATCGTAAGTGTTGTGTGAGCTTCTATCAGTAAATCGGCCTCTGTGATTGTTTTTTGTCGAAACCACAAGTGTTCCTTTCATCCAATCAGAATTTGTTTTATATCACACGAAAACTAACACTTCCCCCTAAAAACACATTTCCCCATTAGGTCAACAGATAACGCAAATTAATGTTATGTCTCAGCAGATGTTAACACTTTTCTTTCATGTCATTATTTGAAGACCTGAGCGCAAGAAGACCGTAAGTCCACTTGGCCCCTCAACATGTATACACTAACTTACGTATAGTTTCTTAGGGTTTTAAAATGTTTAATACATGTTCCAGGGTGAAAACATCATGAAACGTTGTGAAAGATTTGTTTTGGCCCCTGAACATGTATAAAACATTACTAAACTATACGCAACTTTAGTGTATACATGTTGAGGGGCCAAGTGGACTTATGGTCGTCTTGCGTCTTCATTTGAAAGGTGGATAATTTATTTTTCAAATACGTAACAAAAACTGGGTCTCTACGTTAATTGTACAGACAGTAAATCAGCAACTTTCAACGCAATTATTCAGCAGGCTCCAGTGAGTATTGCGGCATACATTAATACATAAGCGACTAGACTGCTGACATTTGCAGGTATTTTTAGATATCTTACTTTCAATATATCGTTTTAAATCAGTAACTTTCATGTACTCAGTCGAAATCTTATCAATTACACAGTTGAATTGTTAAGCGCGACATTAATGCGGTCGGACTACGACCATTAATGACATCAAACATGTCAAATGAAGCAAAATTCAGGAATGATAAAATCGTGTAGAAGCTTACATGGATACATAATACACAAAGTCAAAATTGTAGTTTTTAATTTATTTGCAGTCCTTTCCGTCCGATCATCGGGTACAATTTACTGTTTTCTTTTCAGAAATCGAACATTTCCGTTACTCACTTTTTTTTATAATTAGTAATAATAATTGTTTTCTCTCATATTATACCAAATTCCTTTCGTACAGAAACAGATAATTTCCATTAGACAATGTAACTCACCATTCTGACCCGAGAGTGGTCCAACTCCCAGGAGAGAGGCAACGAAGTGCGCCTGATTGCCCTGGACATCAAAGGAACATTTGACAAGGTCTTGCATAATGCTCTTTTACGAAACTCATGGTAAAAGGAGTAGCCGACAAGCTGCTCACTTGGATGAGAAGCTACCCGACACATCGTTCCATCAAAGTTGTCTGATCTGGCCAGTCATCAAATACTTTCTCCATCAATGCATCAGTTCCCCAGGGGTCAATATTGGGCCCACTCTGTCTTCGTTGGTGACATTGGTGATGAGTGTGAAAATCAACTCTACCGCTACACGGATTCCACCCTGTTTTGTGAGATTACATGTAGAGACAACCCTGAAGCTGTTACTGCAAGCCTGAACAGAGATCTGGAGAAAATGAGGATCTGAGTGACATATGGAAAGTGACCTTTGAGCCATCGTAATGAAAGGCAATGATAATATCAAGAAAGAGGAATCCAACCAAGCTAGATCTTCTGTTTGCTACCACCAAACTGGCTGAGAAGGATGAGCTGGAAATTCTGGGAGTCACAGTTGACAGCAAGCTGACCTGGCAAAGCACATTTCTAACGTCTCATCCAGAGCAGGACAGAAGCTAGGCGCTCTGAGAAGAATTGCAAATAAACTTGATGTCAGAGGCAGAGCAACCGTTTACATTAAAGCTCAAGTTTGCAGTGTAATAGAATACGCCACACTGTCTTGGATCAGTGCCAGCGCCACCACTTTAGGATTACTAGACTCTATCCAGAGGAAGGCCCTTCGAATCATTTGCGTAAGCGAAGAGGAAGCAAGTACAGAGCTGAACATCACATCTCTACATCAAAGACGTCAAGTAGCTGCAGCAATGGTCCTCTACAAAATGCACACCAAATCTAAAGGCATTACGGTCAAAGCCATTTGAAGTCAGGAGAGCTACACGCTCCAGCCTGTCCATGCCTTGCCACGCTCTCACAGTACCAGTTTCTAGCCTACCAGATGGAGTAGTCGGAGACATATATGACAATGGCGCACCATCATTCAAGAACAGAGTGCATAAGCATCTTATTACACGTATCTGATGCTTTACTATATTCGTTCACTCTTGTTTCTCCTAAGCTGCTGTGAACCACTGATTGGCCCATGTGGTTGTCTTTTATAGTGCCTAGTGCCTCTACACCACCATAAAGCTCCGTAAATTTGTAGCCCCTGGTTTGTTTTTATTTTGCCAAAGGTGGCCGTACAATTACTTTGTTTTACTGAAGGTCGCGTACATTGTAATATCTCGAAAATGTACCTCAAAATGAAATTGTCTTCAAAATCATGGCTTGCTTTTTTTGTCTCATATCCCTGCATAATGTTGCAATACTGACATGCATTTTCGAATAATTATATTACCCCCATTTCTTGTGAAAGAAAAAAATGCGTTTTTGAAGAACGCTTCTCTCAACTCATAAGAAATTAAATTGAAGCTAATGTAAAATGGAGGATTCCTGCTGCTACAATAATTTGGCTCGTTATGTATGGGAGCTCTGACCTGTCAATAAATATTTAAATTTCATCAAAGCTAATAATTGCTTTACGAAACAAGAAATCACAGGAAATGTCATTCAAGGCACAAGAACATTTCAGTATATGCAGAGCTTATTTGCAAACCGTGTTATGTCCACAATCATGTTTCTGATTTACCTGTGACATATTGCTATGGGTTTTGATGCTATAGGTATTATAATTTAAGTTGGATGCACCATTACAAAGCAAACAGTGGATGGACGTACAGTATCAATACTGTGTGAGGCCTTTGATTCCCAAATGAGAACAATAGTCTGCATATTGTTAACCAGCATTGTTGTGGTAAATAATGGCTTGTTGATGGTACAACTCATTGTTGCTAATGTCAAACTTGTCAAAGTAATTGTGATTATATCACAAGTAAATGAGAAACTTTTGGTTGTGGACTTCACACGGTTTGGAAATAAGCTCTCCATATCGAAGGCTCATTGCATCATAGCTCACCTGGGTAATGTTATGTACTATTTCATTTATATATAACATTACCCAGGGAAACTTTGTAATACTGAACCTTTGGTACGACGTATAATCAGTCGTTTCAACCTACAATACAAGAAAAGATAATGATAGGAATGTAAAACAGATCGTCAAGTCACTTTGTCATCTGGGCCTTACTTAACCACTTGAATTTACTGTGTACATGCATGTGAGTAAAAGCGGGTACCGGGTGGACAGGTTGGGTCTACAGCCTGTATCAAAATGGTCGATACCCATCAGTTTTAATATTTATTGAAAAGTCTGCTTCTCCCGAATGTATCATTGGATCGTCCCGCGTCTTGAAATGTCACAATTTATAGTTGACCATTTATAACATTCACATACTTTAGCTGCTGCTAAGCTCCAAAATTTGGTACAAGTGTCCACTTTGTGATAAGAGCATTTGAATTTGACCCCTAGTGACCGTTTGAAAATGCCCCAATCTTGTCTACAGATACACCAAATTATTTGTCTGATGACAAGGATTTCAAAAATGTATAGTTTGTGCTAGTTATTCTTAATCTGCGAAAACCTCATTTTTGGGTAAAACAGCACATATACGAGCCGTATACTAAGTATTTATTTGTACTGAGTAAAGATTCAACTTGCTCCGATTTTGCCAAAATTGGTGGCAAATTGTTTGCCTTGACAATACCATCCAAAAAATGTACTCTTGACAAATTGTTTGTCTTGACATAAGAATCAAGAAACAGTGTAATACTTATCATCTAAAATGTACTAATTACTTATTTACAATGGAAATCAACGATCAACGTGCCATTTGACATTTTAACCTCTACCTCAGTAGGTTAACAGAGTAGATATGCAAGACTCTTCTTTTTATGATTTGTGTCAGCTAAACGGACAATTTGCCATCATTTTTGTCAAAATGAGAGCAATTGAAATTTTTACCCCGTACAACCAAAAAATTAGGTTTTTGTAGAATAACTCTGTAACGATAGGTCGTAGATAGCACAAACTATACATTTTTGACATTCTTGTGATCAGACGAATAATTTGGTAATCTGATTGGAGCATTCACACCTTTTTACCACTGTGTGATCTTTCGTGCCCTCTAGAGGCCACTAGGTGTCAAATCTGAAATCCCTCCCCAATCTTAAAATAAGGACCATGTATTTCATGTGTGGGCGCTTTCATAATTTTATCACAAAGTACACAATGATTCAGCTTAGCAGCTGTACTATTAAATTACGTGAATCTTATGTTGTATTTTGATAGTCTTGTTAATAATCAGTGAAAACTGTTGGGGACCAATCATTTTGATACAGCCTGTAAAGGTTATATACCACTAATGGGCCTGGGCGATACATGGAAATACGACGAGTAACTATTTGTTTGCATGGCATCTGAAAAGACTGCATTAAAATCGCTGAAATTGATCAAGTTATATAGCCAAAAAGTACTTTTTAGGGTTTGGTGCTTCAAAATGGTATATTTTTTCTTATTATATGACATTTTTGTTGGAATAGTACCAAAATTCATACGCACGGCTTCGGTTTTTAGTAAATATTCGCCCTACCATATTGTAACTTTCAGCTTAGAGGGCGCACTGTAATTTTAACATGTTTAAGGTGTTTACGCTTCAGTGCGTTCAAACAAGAAAAGACTCAGGTCAACCTATGTTGAGTTTTTGATCATTTGGCATCTAAATCATATAGTTTCACCTGATATTAGTGGCATTTAACTGTGAGTTCTGATATGAGAAAATTCCACCCGAAATTAGCCATTTCCTCATTGAAACCCGTATAATACATTAGTGGTATTGAACCTATAAGGCCGGCCGCATGAATTGAACGATGTAAGAGAAAACGATGCGCTGCAATGTAAAGGAATTTTCAGGAATATCTTTTTTTATTTATATCTTTTTACGTAAAGCATTTAGAAAGAGTCCCAGATTGATTCTTGATGTTAGCGTTGTTGGCAGAACATTATGAAGGGCGGAAGTTATGCTTTTATGCATAACGACTTGTGTATATGCCATATAAGATCTCAACTTGTTCAATCAAAATGTATTAATTCACCTTGAGGACCTCTGGATGTTTCAGTCAATTCCAACTGCATTACGATTGCATGATTGACCATAATGGTAATAATTATATTAATAATACGCCATTGCAGAACTAGGTATCTGATGTCTTTAAGTTGTTTGCATATTATTCACCAAATTCTAACATCCGTTGGCACATTTCAAACCCCTTAACGAACCACTGTACCAATACTAAGGAGGATGTACTTTTTGTGTCCCTTTAATATGATCATAAACATATAAAATCCGTGAATTTATTTGTGGTGAGATTAAAATATCGATCCGCAATTTTGCTTACCATAAGCGAAGCGGGTCATGTTTTACTGATGTTTTTACTGAAAATATATAGGACAATGAAACGGCAATTATACTGTGAACAGAAGGTGATTATTAAGAAATGCCCAAGACCAATGGTCAGTGGCGTAGCCAGGGGGAACATGGGGTAAATTGACCCCACATGAAAATGTCAATAAAATGACTAAAATCATGACGAAAAATTGACAAATGGGGACGAAAATTTGGCTTTGCCCTCTCACACTAAACATGCTAAAAGGATGGCTACGCCGCTGCCAATGATTTTATTCTGTTATACACGATATATGAAATCAGATATAAGTTTAGAAGTTCAATTTTATTTTGCCATTTTACGCGCGGAACACTATTGTGCATTAATTCAATTTTATTTCCATTGTCATGTAGAAAAAAGTATATAAACATAAAAATAACATCCACATCTACTAAGTGTAGTAAAAGATCTACCCAATACAAATAATGTACTCTTTCCTTTTAATAATGCAGTTTGTCTAACGTTTTGAAGGTCTCTCGTTGTTGTCCATCTTTGTAAACCATTCAATTTATTACATCTCTTGTAATTTTGATATTCTTTTCCATGATTGATTTTTTGTTACACGTGTTAAAAACGAAAAGAGTATCTGATGTATATATTATGTAAGCAGTAAAGAAATATATTTAGTATCTACATCTATCTCATACTCAAAAATTAATTTCTAATTGAGAAACAGTGCAGTGGCATTGAATAGTTATTAGATATTAAAATGAAATTCCTTGGTTCATTTGTAGCCCGTTTTTAACCGACAAAATACAGGAATACAGCTAGGAATACAGGAATACAAAACCATATTTATCAGATTTGATTTAGATCAGGAGTTGTCAGCAATTAGTCTTGGGCGAGTGCGCATTTCAAAGGCACATAATAATGTACCGGTATGTGTCAATTTACTTATTGTTATACATGTTATATAATCGTCAAACTTCTGTCGCACACTCATTATTCAAAGTTGACTGAAATCAGAACAAAATACAAATGTCCGTAGGTGAATAACGGCTGTTACTTTCATAAACACATTATGTGTCAACAAAGAAGAAGTATCTTTTTTTTCCCTTCTTCTTCTTCTTCGTTTTTTTTCACTCTTCCTGTTACTGACTAAATTTCACGCATGGTTTTCTGACAAAGTAACGATTAAACATTACTTCAAATTAACTAATTATTTCATCAGCCCCGTTTTTTATTGATGACGTAAAATTTCTACCCATTAGCTACAACCTCATTACTGAAAATTATGTAACAATGAGTTTATTGTTCATGTTGTTTGAAAAGCGCGACTGATTGGAACTTACTCCACATAAGTAGATAGGCTTTCACGATGGGATTCCATAACAATTGAATTTCACTGTGTGAAATTGGTCAAGCTTTCGTCAGATGTGGCTCTGACTTCATCATGACTGATGAGAGGTCTGGGGTTCAAGTCTCCGCATAGGCAGGTATGTCTGGAGATTTTGCTTTGGTTTATATGCCTGTGCATGTTATGTTTAATTGTTCTAGTGTGCGAAGCGTGATTCTTCTTTCCCCTGTATTATTAAGAATTAACGATTAAGCATCATTAATTTGATCTCGTGCGCTAGTTTGTAATGTTTGAATGTTTCTATGTTTCAGTGTATGATGCGTAAGCCTCTTCCGTTGTTTGTTTCATTATGTCGATAAATCAGCAGTGGCGTAACCAGTGGGGGTTGGCCGGGGGGCAAGCTGCCCCCGGACACAAAAAACTGGGAAGAAGAGCAAAAAATTGGGAAGGGCAAAGGGGAAGGAGAGAAAAGAGGGAAGAAAAAGGGAAGGAGAAGAGAAAAAGGGGGGAAAAGAGGGAAGAAGAGAAAGGGGAAAGAAGAAAAGAAAAAAAGGGGAAAAAGGGGAAGGGAAAGAGAAAAGGGAAGGGAGAAGAGAAAAGTGAAAGAAAGATGGAATTTGAAATTTGTATTTTTTAGCTTCTAATATGCCAAAAAACAGGAGCTTCAGGGGGCGCCGCCCCCTTGACCCCCGCCGGGGCTTTGCCTCTGGAACCCACCAGGGCCCCTAAGGCGGCCCCTGGACCCCACCCATTTAACGCTTCGCGGCAAGCCGCTCGCGACTTTTGGTCAAGAATTGGGAAATTTTTCAATCTTGCCCCCCCGGAAGGTCAGGTCTGGTTACGCCCCTCAGTGGCGTACCGTGGCCGCCCCAACCCCGGGGGGCTGAAGAAGAAACAATTTTGCCGCCCCTTCCTTAACAGCCCGAAAAGGTTGACCCAATTTTTTCACGGTCGTTTGAAAAGTGAAGAGCAAAAAAAAAAAAAAAAAAAAAAGGATTTTAGGCGCTAGCGCCCTAAAAGCAACCTTTTTTCAAATTTTTTTATGCTTTTTCAATTTTTGGCGCCCTTTTTCTTTGTTAATTCGTTTTGCCGCCCCTTTGTTTTTGCCGCCCCTGTTTTTGCCGCCCCATCTTCTTCCGCCGCCCCTTCGTTTTTGCCGCCCCCTACTTTGACCCCGGGGGGCTGGCGCCCCCAAAGCCCCCAAAATACGCGCATGCCCCTGTAAATCAGCAACTTTCAACGCAATTAATCAGCGGGCTCCAGTGGGTATTGCGGTATCGATTTAAACAAATGGACATTACAACATTAACAATTCATAAGCGACTAGACTAGTGACATTTGCAGGTATTTTTAGATATCTTACTTTCATTATATCGTTTTAAATGTAACTTCCATGTACTTAGTCGAAATCTATATCAATTACACAGTTGAATTGTTAAGAGCGACATTAATGTTGACTGCAGACGTAATTATATGACATATAAACATCTCAAATGAAGCAAAACCAAGGAACGAGAATCGTGCAGAAGCTTACATGCATACATAATATACAACGACACAATTCTATAGTTTTTTTGCAGTCCGTTTCCGGGCCAACATCGGGTCCAATTCGCTTTCTTCTTTTACGCAACCGAACATTTATATTACTCACCTAATTATGTTTATATTTTTAAAATTAGTAATGATCGTTTTCACTCATCTTTAGCAATTTCTTTGTTACAAAAATAGAACATTTCCATTTGGCAATATAACTGTACTGTTAAAAACACCGCCATAAACATGATAAAGCTCCGTAAATTTCTAGCCCAGGGTTTGTCAAAGGTGTTATTACTTTGATTACTGAAAGTCGCGTACAGTGACCCTGACGTTTACGGGGAGTACAGCAAGTCCAAACGGTTTGTTGCATTCTCGTCTATATTTCCGAGACCATTTTAATATAATTTATAAAGTACCTCCAAATTCAATTTACATACAAATCATACTTGTGCTTGAACTTTTCAATTTACATACAAATCATACTTGCTTTAATTTGGCAATAGAGAGCTTACGATTTCCAAACACCGTGATCGTACGCCTGTCTGTCTATGGAAATTCACTCTCCTGTATCGAATTAAGCGAGAGGTCGCGTATTTAACCAGTTTTCAAGATTTTGCACGTACGAAATGAACGTGGAGACAACGTTGAAAATGCACAACATTTATTTATTTAACAATATATTAAAGACAGTAAAGGATAATGAACATACGAAGGAAAGTCTAACTATTAATATGAGATTTATGGATATGTAAATACAATGGAGCAAATAAACATGCAAACAATACAGCATTTATTTGCTAAGAATTGAACAGGATGTCCGTCTCGTCAAATATTACTCTAATACCTCTTTGAAAGTAACAGAGGTGTCATCGAAGTTGGAACATGCATAAAGGGTTTTAAAAAAATACCCCCCCCTCCCTAAAATGACAAAACATTTCTTTGGATAACTTGACAAACATTTGGTTGATTTAAAATTTAAAAGTCTGTAAATAGAGAATTCTTTTACCTACCCTCCCAACATTCTTCTTTTCAAAGTCATTTTTGTTGGTCAAAAATAATCACATGCTTTCAGACAAAGTTGCACTTTTCAACATCCTATACATGTAATGTACAAAAACGTTCTCGATATCAACGTGATCAATGTTTTTATTGATTTAATTGTGAGTTTATATTCTTTAATTTTATGTGTCCGATTACTCAGTCACCCATGCAATAATCTTTCGGTATAAAATAATGATTCATTGACATGAATTTTGACATGAATGGCGGGGTTTTCAGTGGGTATATCAAAAATGGTAAAATCACTATAGGAGTAGAAATAAGGTTAGTAGTGTGATGTTTATGTCTTTCGTTGGCTAGATGAGATGAAAAATTTACTTGCAAATGGTAGACTGAAACAGTTGCAAAGATCTCAAGCAATGGCTCTCTTGAATAAAGGCGTACAAGACAAAAAAGAAATTATAGCCAACATACAGAGATTGGATGAATTAAGAGGTTGGAAGTCAGCATCCAACCAATTAACTGCATGCAGCCAATCTCTTGTGGCCACATCATGAGTGTTACGCTTTTATTAAGAAATCCATCATTATTTTGAAATCAAAATTCAAGATGCTTCAACCTACCCATTACAGGTAAATGTTCACCCATTTGGTTAAATGTATGCATGGAGAACTCATTTCTCATCCCTAGTGATTTATCATTTTAAAACTACTGCTGATTTTTAAATTTCAAAGAAAATCTCAATTTACGTCAAAATTAAGTTCAACGAATCATTTTTTTTGCACTGAATGAAGGTTGCATGGGTGCCTGAAGTATCAGAGACAGAAAGGTGGAGGAATGTTGAAAAGTGCAACTTTTCTGAAAGCATCATGTTTGGAAAATGTGATTATTTTTGACCACAAATATTGATTTTGCAAATTAAACAACTTTGGGCGGGTTGAAAAACGATTCCTCTATTCAGAGCTTTTTGAATTTTTCAAATCAACCAAATGTATCTCATGTTATGCAAAGATTTGTTTTGTAATTTTCGGGGAAGGTTATTTCTTTGAAATAGAAGATTCGTGCTGTTGCAATATTTCTAATGTGAATCGTTGTGTAACAAATGGGAGCCCTGGCCTGCAAATGCTTTGCGAACAATATAGGAATATTAATTGCTTTGCGAACAATTATAGGAGATAGCATTGAAGGCACCAGAACAGTTTCTGTATATCGAGGCTCGATCAGTGCAACAAAGGCTCCCCTGGGTAATGCTATTCATAAGTACGAGTTCATATATGTGGCTATTATAATGAGCCTTTGTTGGATCGTATACAGCCACAATTTAATAGTGATTTGACCATTTATAACATTTATCTATTATTATAAGTGAATCTTTTATATTGTATTTTGATATGGCAGTCTTGTTAATAATCTGTGGAAACTGTTGGGGCCAATCATTTTGATACAGCCTGTATAGGGCTGGCCTCATGAATTAAAAGATGTAAGCGAAAATGATGTGCTGAAAATTAAGCTAATATATATTTATGAATTGTAGAAATATCTTATATTTTATTTATCCTTTTTTAAGTAAAGCGTTTCTAGAGAGTCCAAGATTGTTTCTTGATGTTATCTTTGTTGGCAGAACACTATAAAGGTCGGGAGTTCGGCTTTTATGCATAACGTCTTGTGTGTATACCATAAGATCTCAACATGTTCAATTAAAATGTATTAATTCACCTTGAGGACCTCTGGATATTTTCAGTCAATTCCAAGTGCATTACGATTGCATGATTGACCATGACGGTAATATATTAGTACCTGATATCTTTAATAAGCACCAACGGTGTTTTGCATTTTATTCACAATTCTAACATTCATTGCCACATTTCAAACCCCTCAACAAATCACTGTACCAATACCATTGGCGTGGCAGGGGCACGTGCCATGGGCGCCACATTAGGGGGGAGCCGAGATGACGACGGTTTAAAAAAGGGTAGACGAAAAATAGTACTCAACATTTTTTTTTTTAAATAGAGTTGTTATTATGTTAGTTGTTGCTGTGTGGAATAATTTTGGGGCAAAAAGGGCGACGCCATTTTGTATCCTTGCCCCGGGCGCCACAGCCCCTACGTCACTGCTCAATACTAATGAGGGTGTACTTTTTATGTCCCTTTAATATGATCATAAACATATCAATTCCGTGAATTTATTTGTGGTTGAGATTAAAGGAGTATTTCGTGATCCTAGCATCCTCTTTTTATGACATTTTTCAGTAGATATTCATGAAAAAGCTTATTCCCAAAATTTCAGTTGATTCCGATTTTGCGTTTGCGAGTTATGCATGATTATGTGTATTACACTGCTTCATAGGCCACTGTGTGTAATTTCGTTCTGGTGCACCAGAACGAAATTCAAATTTGACGATATTTTTGCTAAACAAAATAATCTGCAAGAAATTTTTGGTACATAAACATTATGTAGCCAGAGGTTTCCAGTGGTATACAAATCTCAACTTTTTTTGAAAAAAGTGGGGGATGAGGCTGTGGATCACGAAATGCCCCTTTAAAATATTGATCCACCATTTTGCTTTCCAAGTAAACGAAGTGGGTCATGTTTTAATGATGTTTTTACTGAAAATAAAGGATATTTGATTAGAATACTGCAATGGCAATAATCAGAATGTGATTATTAAGAAATGCCCAAGACCAATGGCTTTGTTCTGTTATACACGATAATAAGAAATCAGATGTAAGATTAGAAGTTCGTTCAATTTTATTACGCCATTTCATGTGCGGAAACACTATTGCGCATCTATTCAATTTTACACATAAAATAACATGACCGCATGGTCAAATAGTATAAGATCTACCTCAACCAATGCTAATGAATGTACGAACAGATATTGAATCTGCCCTTTCTGTATAGACTGTCAATGTAAATGCTTCCAACGAATTCCTGTCCCTGAAAAATCATACTTGACCATTACGGGTCGGAGTGGAGCATGACCTACCGGTGTCTGCACTCATAATTGATACAAATAAAGCTGACACATAAGAGAAATGGTATGGGCTCTATAAAGGAGATCCTATGTGACTGACTTTCCCGGGAGGGGAAACGCCCAACACGTTCCTTTTTGATATTATTGGCATTAACTCAAGAACCATAAGACATATGGAAATATGAGTTCGATAATTGGCTTCTTGGCTTCTTTGCTATAAGAGCAATGTATCAATATTAAGAATTACACTCTCTATGGCTAAATGCCTAAAATTTTAAAAATATGGCTCCAGCCACCCACTTGCCTTAATGAACAGTATCAAATACAGAGGTCCATGTTAAACCATCTCTTAATTCCACCCACTGATTGCTCTTTGAATGCTTTGATTCCAATCAGACTTTTGATTATATACTTCCATCATGTCTTTACCTAGCCCGAAAGAAATCGAATAGGCGACAGCATTAGCATATCAGCAATACCCTGTTTCATCCACTTTTGAATTCCCGGCAGTTGATTTATTACTGCATAGTAGGGTAACCATTAAAGAAAGTCTCCGGCAATCACAACATTAGTCCAGAGGATGATTTAAGGAAGCCCCATCATGCACTGCAAACGTGTTATCACCAGAGTTTCAACTGCTACTTTACTTTTCAAATCCCATTGAATTCTGTGCAAAAGGTGTTGTTTAATAATTGTGCGTGTGTCATTATTACTTTGTCGATTTCAGATCTAAAGTGATGTATGCATGAAGGATAATTCACACCTTCTGTAGGTAACATAAATGTGAAATCGACCAGCATTGTGAATGCGTTTTTATTGTAAATATATCAGTCCAAATTCAAATTTAACCATGTCCGTCAATGCAATGTGCGCGCAGTGGTGTCATGTTCACTCACACAGCTGTGCTGACCGCAAGTCAACACAGTGGCGTGGTGGGAAGTGCTTAAATCATCCTCTGACATTAGTCCTTATATGTAAGAAAAATAATTATCAAGCACGAATCACGTTGTTTTATTTAAAACAAACTCATAGTGACCATAAAAACGAATAAAAACATCCGTCTCTCAATACGCGATATTCAAAATTCCCGGGCGCCGAAATTGTTGAGTGCAGTGACGTCCCAGTAATACAATGAAGGCTGACGACAATCGAGCACAAGTAACCATTACGTCATTGCACTTAGACAATTTCGGCGCGGGAATTTTGAATATCGCGTGTTGAGAGCCGACTGTTTTTATTCGTTTTTATGGTCAATATGAGTTTGTTTTAAATAAAACCATGTGATTCGTGCTTGATAATTAGTTTTCTAACATATAAGGCACAATGTTATGATTGCCGGATACCCCCTTTAATTGTCACTCAAAACGTGAATCTGATATGGACTTACAAAAGGAAATCCTGAATGGTATACAGTACACACCGACATCGCCCGGTTAATAATTACATTATACAGCAGAGACACTGAAATGAATACCCCGGGATCGATACACGTGAATGTGCTATGCACGATTTGATATTCAGACGATAAATCTTTGGATACCGGGGTAGAAAATGATGAATATCTCCGTAATTTATTTAGTCTAAAGAAGCCAGATTGTGTTCCTTGCACTTGAATATATGCATTGAACGGATATGATAGCCGTTAGCTTGCGTCTTGAGAAAGAAGCTTGCGTCTTGAACTTTACAAAAATTCTGATTTTATGTTTGCCGAACTATAGCGCAGCGTAGGCTAGCTCCACTCACTCGTATGGAGGCAGTCTAAAAGCAGATGACCATTGACCTCATCATGGCGTATACATGCTCACTCACACACAGAGAGGTCAATTACCAGGGTATTGTCAGTAGCCTTAGTCATATGTCCCTCGGCTCATTATGCGTCTCATAGGTCGGAACAAAATGGCCATGCGTGGCTGTGGATTCACCCTATCATGGCGATTTCTGCCATGAAGATATCGGGGCGATGACACTGTGCAGTAGTCCCAACATGTTCCCGTACTTGGTTTCCCTCTTCTTTTCTTGTTTAGGTATTGAAATGGCGAAACTTTGGTACAGGTTGAAATTTGGCACCAAAGAGCGAAATATGAATTTAATTTATGAACTGAATTGACTTATGACTCTGTTCCAGATGACAGGTGCGATGATACCAAATTACTAATGATCTGATAATGCAGTTTTTCCTTTTAAAAATGCAGTCTGTCCCCCGGAGTCTGTCTAACGTTTTGAAGGTCTTTTGTTGTTGCTCCGTGAATATCTTGTTCAATCCAACTTGGCGATATGTTAAAGGCGTTTGAAATGAGATGGATTTTGTCCAGTTTAGTGTTGCAAAATGTAAACCTGTTATTTTGAATAGAGTATCTCATTCCCTTTAATCCACACAAAACATTAACATTATTATTTCGCAGTGCGTACATTCAACTGCAATAACGTATCCATTACGAATTCCCGGGGACGTATAAGGGGTTTCAATCGGAAAAGGCTTGCGGGAACTTCCGACTTTGTCTATTGGCAACGTCCTTCTAAACAAGCACCCGTCCTCTTTATACCATTCTCATTGAACATTGGATCGAACACACACATTCTAATAATACTAATGATGATAGATTTGGAGCAAAACATATAAAAATATAAACAATTGTAGTACATTAATACATTTTTTGTAATTACAGATCTCACAATTACAAAGATTTATTCTTGAAAAAAATTGTCTATATACACATTTTCGGTACTTCCCAGGATCCTTTGCGAATTTTTCGTCTTCGTCGATGCTCACATCGTCATTGTGCACGTTGAACTGCGCAGTAACGATATGCGCATCAAAGATGACGAATAAGTTTGTAAAGCTTTCGGGAACAAAGGCTTTCTCAAATGTTCAATAAGTATTATGCTGGTTTCATACTTTCCTTTTGCTTCACTGCGCAGTCGCACGCTAGCGGTGACCAGCGACAAGCCGATATCGATCACTCTACCGCTTTGCCTGAGCGGCAGCATCGCTGGGAGTTGAATTCAAGTCAACTCGGAGCGGTGCCGCTCTGACGTATGAGAACAAAATACTATTTTGGAGCGGTGCTGAGCGGCAATATTGGCTTTCAGTGTCATACCGCTGCCGCTCAGCGGTGTGCCTCTCCGCTTGCAGACAACTGCAAGCGGCACGATGAAGCGTCACGCCGCTCAGCGGCAAGCGGCAGAAAGTATGAAACCAGCATTACAGATTATAGTACCTTAAAAACCTGATTTACACCAATCTTCTCCGACATGTTGTAACCTTCCACTTTTTCATTTTATTATTGAAGTGGCCTTCGGCAATGGCATCGAAAAACGACAACTGCCATTTACAAAGTAGACTGTTTAAATTAAATTAAACGATTAATCGTCTAATAAACAAGAATACTCACTTTATTACTTCACTTACCCAACACTAGTAGTAACTCTGTCTCTACATACAATGAAATCGATTTGACCTTCAAGAAAAATTAACGCAAAAATATACTGTATCATATAGATAAACTGCAGCCAGTTTGTCACTTTTAAACGTCGATCTTAACACATTCAAATGCTTGCAGCAAATCCAAAGAGTCAAAATATGCAGTATAAACGTAGATTACTGTTAAGTTTAACATGATGGGGTCTTTCCACAGGTGTAAAAATATACTTTTTGTGCGCAATTTACTTCAACTAGAATACTACTACTATTACTGTTGCTGCTACTGCTGCAAATACATTTTTGCATTAATCTACTATATAGTAGGTAGTCTTATCGTTTTGCTATATGTGATGTGTCATGTCAAAAGCAGACACTTTTGGGCAGGATCGTAAATGGAGAAATAGCCAAAAATCTGTCCGGGGTGATTTTTTCACAATTTGGGTTTGTTGCAAATTTGTGATGTTATTAATGTTTAAAATATTGTCTGATAGTTTCAGACTGGAATATAACTGGCATCTGGTATTTTTGAGACATTTTTCAAGATAATTCCTACTCTTAAAATTGTCAATTATATTTTTAAAGGCCGATATCTCAATTTCCAACTTTATAATACCATAATTTACGAATTCAATATCTTCGCTTAGGAATGTCCGATTTCATTGGGGAAAACGGCGTTGTGGAGCAAAATATCTCTATAAGATATGTAAAAACCTCAAAATTGATAACCTGCCCAAAAGTGTCTGTTTTGTGACATTATATTACTGTTTAGTGTTGTTGAGAAAACTTCTCAGCACAATATACATGAAACTTTATCCGTTTTACAATTTTCTATCAGCTTATTTCGCTTTCAACCTTAGATCTTTAAACACGGTTAAATACAATGTCAGAGTCATAAACTCTATATTGTTATTTGTCAAGGTGACAATAATTTGTGAAACACTATTTATAGTAAAAATACATAAATTTCACTTTTTAAAGTGCAATTAATATAATACTTAAAAGTATTCAGTAATATAACTAGGTGAAAGCTCTTCCTGCAATGCATGAAATTTTCATCCCAAATAATTACTGGAGGAAATAAATACACTCAAGATGGCGCAACTACATGTTATGACGTCATGTCACGCCGAAACTGGTCTAGTGTTACGAACAGTCTTTAAATTCAGTCGTTTACATATACCATGTAAACGACTGCAAGAGCTCAGAATAAAAGGTTAGAGTTTTAAGCAAGAGCTGCCACAGTATCCATATCAGAAACGGTGCTGCCAGCGCGTCTCCCACAGAGAGCAAGTTTGAGTGCTTTTCGATAACTTTTACTTTTAAAACCGTATATCAATGGATTCATGCACGAATTACAGAAAGCAATCAGGACACTGAAATGATAAACCGGACTTCCAAAGTTTAAATTATAACCTAAATTATAGGACAAAAACAGAAACTGATTTGGCGCCCAGCAAATCGCGAACGTAATAACAACAATGGCCAACATCTTTATGACCTTTTTTCGCGCGCGCAAAAGCTCTAACGACGCCTCGTTTTCTTTCCCAATATTTCGACTCAAACTCTTTGCTGATTTTGACAGATTCATCATAATCAACACATAGCATATCCCCATTGTTGTCAAGGGGATTGCATAGATGACAAAAAAGTTGCTTATTCCTAAAAACTTTTGAA
Source organism: Amphiura filiformis (assembly GCF_039555335.1). Taxonomy (NCBI): domain Eukaryota; kingdom Metazoa; phylum Echinodermata; class Ophiuroidea; order Amphilepidida; family Amphiuridae; genus Amphiura; species Amphiura filiformis. The sequence continues at coordinate 43,999,041 of NC_092646.1, forward strand.
ACACGACGTTTAACCAATCTAAAACACATTGTTCACCGTCGAAGGAAAACACATAAAACATGTAGCTGTTCATGATGATTGCCGCCACCCATACTGCCACGACCAACAGACCCGCTTTCATGTTGGTGAAGATGGCCCCGTAGTGAAGTGGGTGACAGATGTTGAAATACCGTTCCAGTGTAACGCATGCTAAGCTAAGAACGGAAGCGGTGAAGCTTGTCCAGAGCGGCCATTTTGAGAGGAGCATGCTACACATGACAGAGCCAGCTGCTCCTTGTGGAATAGGGATGTTGAAACCTGTGGACCAAAAGTGAAAAGAAAAAAATAATTATGCAAAATGACTGTTGTGACCTTAAATCAATAGTGTATCATATCCATAGGAAATAGATTTCCATTTTCCATCATAAAATGTTAATTTTCACTATTTTGAGCTGAATAAATTAGGTCGAGCGAAAAAAATCGCATTCTATCAATCAGTCGGTCGTTGATGAGGTTTATCGACTCAATGTGTTATGAACATCCCGTTGAGACATTTCAGTCATGCGCAAGTTCGACTAATATTTTGAACCTAAATCTCGGGATGAGGGCGTCCTACTCAGCAAATGTTGCAATCATAGATTTTGCCAGTATTTCGAAGTTGTTTGTGCAAACTTAGCAACAATAAAAAAGCGCAGTGATTTATAGTGCGCTACAGGTTGTCGCTGACCACTACGGCTCCACATCATTCCATAAAGCATTAAACAACAAATCAGGGACTTTGCTGCTACAAGAGCGCACACTCTACACATTCCACAAAATAACCGTCGCAACCAGGATCAGCTCCCCGAGGTTTCGTACGGGTTACAACAAGACGATTAACAGTAAGTTCCTTGTCCAGGGGAATTTCAAGCTATTTCCATTTCTCCTTGTTTTCCCCTCCTTTGCATAATTTCTTCTCTTTTATACATTTCCTCTTTTACTTGTCCACCCGGGATAAGCCTCCGATTACTCTATAGACGAATTCAATTCAACTCATCCCTACACCTCAATGGCAGCCATTGCTGGCTCCCACTTAGGTCTATTCCACCTAAAATGTGAAATGATGTGGCCTTGGAGGGTATTTTAAATTGCATTCTATCACCTGTGTTACACGTCAGACAAAAGAAAGATGACAGTTTACAACACAAAATAATCTAATATCGATTTTTAAGCGGCTTTAATCCACCCAATTGGGCAGCCACAACACCAGTTAGGTGCTGCGGGGACCCAAAAATGGCCGACCAAATCCTGACCATGACTTGGCTCGTTGGATTCGTCTACACTGATAGACTACTGATGATCAACGTGAACTTTACAAAGGCATGCATTCTCAAGGTCGGGGGGGGCACTCACATGTTAAGGTGGTACGGGTATGTGCGGCGCTCAAGGGTCCCTTTTCAGGCTCTCCGGCAGTTCCTTAAGCCCCACATTTGGATCTGCTCCAGTTCTTTGAGCCTCAAACTCTGACAATTGTAGCTCTTTAAGCTCAAATTTGGAAATAATTTAGAAATTTTTAGCTCAACAGCCTATAATTTGGCCCTAATTTCAGTTCTTCAAGCCCCTATTTTGCCCGAAAATCAGTTCTTAGTTCCCAAAGTTCGGCGCTCCGCGCCGCACACCCCTACCAAAATTTCAGTTGAGTGCCCCCCCGGGCTCAAGGTCTGTGTATGGACAGCGTTTTCATTAACGCCATTAGTTAGTAGCGATCGCTGTATCAGAATTGTTATATAACATAAACATCAATACTGGACAGTTCCACACGCAAAGCTTAACCATCACTGATTATGTGTTTTCATATGAAAAAACAAATCTTGTTTATTCAGCAATGCCACATGCATTCACATTTGGTTCAAATTATACGCATCGTCAAACGTCTCGATAAAATAAACATTTCATTAAAAAATGTTACTGTGTTTAAAAGAAAATTCCAATTATGAGTTTGACATTCCTTAACAGTTTTGTACAATGTTTGTTGTTCTTCGGAAGCTTTTTATTTGGAATCAAAATAACTTATTCCGTGTGAATAACATCTTTGAAAAAACTACCGTGAATAGTTGACCTTTTCGGTATTTCCCAGAATCCTTTTCAAGGCGATGCACAGATCGTCACTAAGCCTGCGCACCTTAATTGACGTTATACTGCGCAGTAGCCGACGATGACTGCGCAGAAGCCGGCGAAATTAATAACAAGAAAAAAAATCAAACTGACCAGCAACAGGGCAACAAGCTGGAATCAGAATTTTAAAAAATCGAGCAAAAGTTAACAGCAACAGGGCAACAGGGCAACAAGATCAAATTAAGTTACAAATAGTAAACTTGAATAAAAAAAAATAAAAAAAGTATGAAACCTACCAGTAACAGGGCAACACGGCAACAAACAGGCAGAATATGATTGCAAAAAAAATTCGAGCAAAAGTTATCTTTAACATGGCAACACGGCAACGAGGGAACTAAAATACATTAAATTTTTTTAAATTAAATTGACCAGCAACAGGGCAACACGGCAACAAGAAGGTAAAATATCGAGCAAAAGTTATAATCAACAGGGCAACACGGCAACAAGGAAGCATAAACTTGTTTGTTGCCGTGTTGCCGAGATTGAGCGATGATTTTTTCTTTTTTTTGCATTGATTGTAGTGTTTGTTGCCTTGTTGCCGTATAAACTTTTCTTTAGTGAATTTCATGTTTGTTGCCGTGTTGCCGAGATTGAGCGATGATTTTTTCTTTTTTTGCGTTGATTGTAGTGTTTGTTGCCTTGTTGCCGTATAAACTTTTCTTTAGTGAATTTTGTGTTTGTTGCCGTGTTGCCGTGTTGCTGCGATTGAATAATGCTTAGCGAATTAAGTGTTTGTTGCCCTGTTGCCGTGTTGCCAATTGATAGAGGTACAACTTTTTATTTTTTTTGCATACCTGTACAGTCATATGCCTACGTCTGCTGTGTTGCCGCGGCAACAGAAAAAGGTACCCTAACCCTCAACCTCAAATCGTGCATGTTATGGACTGACCACAATCTAGTGCTCCTTGCAGGTATTGCTTTATTAGTACATGGTGTTACGTAGAATTATCATAAGTCAGTGCAAAATTTGCTACATTAGTGGAACCAATGCTTTTTAGCTTCTAAATACCCCTACGAACAAAACCTGAGTTGGTTCCATTTTTTTCAAATGTGTCTTCGGCGGCCATTTTGAAATTTAAAATGGCCACTATATTTAGCCTTTTTTAAGCCATATTTGTCCCGAAAGTGCACAAAGTCATATTTTTTAATGATTATTTATACTTTTGATTGTCAAAATCCACTAAGAACATAATTAGGATCATTTTCTAGAATCCAATATGGCTGCCAAATCCAAAATGGCCGCCAATTTGTCTAAAATGTTCTGCCAGCTATAAGGATATTGATTTCTTTCCTTTTTTGCTGATTATTTTCACTACTACTGTTTCTGAGAATCCACTGAGAACTAAAAACTTAATTTGGTCCATTTTCTACAATCCAAGATGGCCTCTAAATCCAAAATGGCCGCCGTTTATTAAAATATGGCATACCGCTTTAGGCAATTACTATCATTGAGAGTAAATTACACGTATCTCATTTCTGTTAGATATAAGAAAATGATTGTAAACATCTTAAAGTAGTGCAACAACATTGTTTAAGGAGAATATAGGTGCATTTCACCTTTCAAAATGGCCGCCAAAATGTCTTGAAATTGGCTAAGATTAATTTGTCAGCATTTATGCAAATAAATGCAGAAAATCATGTTTTTAAAAGTTGAAATTTCAATATTGTAATTCAACTTCAGACATTTATGATCGAGCTGACCTTGAGGCATTTAAATGCCTAGTTGTCATCATCCATGTTATCTGTATTTTCAAGTTCCTCAAAATAGCTGTATTGGTACATTCTTCATCTGCTCCACAAACACATGCTACTGTACATTGTACAGTGTACAAGTCAGATTGTGTCGTCTGCAGGAACATATTCTGGAGCATTTCCTTATTCCACATACGCACCTAACAAGCTCGACAACAGACTCGGGAGCTATTGCAATGTCTGACAGGATATGTACTGGAATGTTATCTGCATCACTCGACCATCCTAGCTCGAACGGGTCTGGAATATTTGGATTTACCACAAGGTCTTGACTACAAACATTATGCTTGCATATGTGCCCGCAGAATGTGTTGATGCCATGCACCAGAAGTTGGCTCTTGAATTGTTTCCATCTCAGTTTGTCATCTGTGTTAGCCTGAAGGTTATTTTTTGTGCCCATGAGCCTGCACAAAAACCTCTCACAGCCTGAAACAACACTTTGATGTCCTAAGACGGATATGTATTGGTTTCAGCAAGATTTTCCTTCTGTTGTCACCTGTCCCCATAAGCATGGTTGTCTGAAGACCATGAACTGTCTGAAGACAGTGAAGAGCAAGGACCATAACAGCTAGAAAGAATGGTTGTCTGAAGACCATGAAGAGCAAGGACCATAACATCTGTATCTGGAATCTGGAATCTGGAACAGAATCTGGAACAATCTTCCTTCATCCATTATATCGTCTCCCACAGTTACTACTTTCAAATGTAGCCTGAAACCCCATCCTTTTAACCATTGCTGATGTTGTTTCTTTTGCATGTTTTTTGTTTTTTGTATGTATGTATGTATGTATATTACATGTAGGTCATGATATGGACATTCTTTCTAGCTTCAGAGATCCCTGCTGCATGTAGCATGATTATAGTGTCTGCTTTCCTCTTGTTGTACTAACACCTGTCGATGTCTGAACATCATTCATGTTGCTTTTCACCGATGATGCAGATGTGTTACAGTGACTATGAAGGTTGCCGTGTCATCTTTGATGATTATGGAAGAGAAAACTCAATCAAAGATATAATCAGACGTCACAAGTTAGGAGTCCAATCATCAGCGAGAGCCAAATGGTTGCTGACACAACCCCCATCCATGACTCAAAGCTATGGCTAACAATGAAACTAAGGACACCTTCGCAATCTACCTGGCAAACAAAGTTTTGAAGCTGAAGATTCCTGTAGTCAATGTAACACGTCTGCATGTGAGAAGCAACATGAATCATGTTCAGCCATCGACAGGTTTTAGTACACAAGAGGAAGCAGACACTCTAATCATGCTACATGCAGCAGAGATATCTGAAGCTGGACAGAATGTCTATATCATGACCCAAGATACAGGTGTTATGGTCCTTGCTCTTCGAAGACTAACGGTTCTTGGTCTTCAGACAATCATGCTTATGGGAACAGGTGACAACAGAAGGAAAATCTTGCTGAAACCAATACATATCCGTCTTGGGACATCAAAAGCAGGATGCGACACATGTGGACATATCAGAGGTATAGGCAAGAAGACTGCCTTCAATGCCTTCACTGAAGCAGCACCTGAAGAACTCACAGCACTGAGTCAACTTGGTGATGCAGCAATGCCATCTCAGAGTGTTGTTTCAGGCTGTGAGAGGTTTTTGTGCAGGCTCATGGGCACAAATAATGACCTACAGGCCAACACAGTTGAAAAACTGAGATGGAAACGCTTCAAGAGCCAACCAGGGGGGATCGATAAAATCCCTCCAACTTCTGGTGCATGGCATCAACACATTCTGCGGGCGCATATATGCAAACATATATTTGTAGTCAAGACCTTGTGGTAAATCCAAATATTCCAGATCCGTTCAAGCTAGGATGGTCGAGTGATGCAGATAACATTCCAGTACCTATCCTGTCAGATATTGCAATAGCTCCCGAGTCTGTTGTCGAGCTTGTTAGGTGCGGATGTGGAATAGGCAAATGCTCCAGAAGATGTTCCTGCAGACGACACAATCTGACTTGTACAGAAGCATGTGCAGATTAAGAGTGTACCAATACAGCTATGCTGAGGAACTTGAAAATACTAGATGATGACAACTAGGCATTAAAATGCCTCAAGGTCAACTCTATCATAAACGTGTAAAGTTTAATTACAATATTGAAATTTCAACTTTTTAAAACGCGATTTTCTGCATTTCATTGCATAAATGCTGAAAATTAGCTTAAAATCTTAGCCAATTTCAAGACACTTTGGTGGCCATTTTGAAAGGTGAAATGCACCTATATTCTCCTTAAACAATGTTGTTGCACTATTTAAGATGTTTAGAATCATTTTCTTACCCATATCTGACAGAAATGAAATACATGTATTTTACTCTCAGTGATAGTAATTGCCTAAAGTGGTATGCCATATTTTAATAAAAGGCGGCCATTTTGGATTTAGAGGCCATCTTGGATTGGAGAAAATGGACCAAATTAAGCTTTTATTTCTCAGTGGATTCTCAGAAACATAAGTAGTGAAAATAATCAGCAAAAAAGGAAAGAAATCAATGTCCTTATAGCTGGCAGATCATTTTAGACAAATTGGCGGCCATTTTGGATTTGGTAGCCATCTTGGATTCTAGAAAATGATCCTAATTATGTTCTTAGTGGATTTGACAATCAAAAGTATAAATAATCATTAAGAAAAATATGACTTTGTGCACTTTCGGGACAAATATGGCTTTAAAAAGGCTAAATATAGTGGCCATTTTGAATTTCAAAATGGCCGCCGAAGACACATTCGAAAAAAATGGAACCAACTCAGGTTTTGTTCGTAGGGGTATTTAGAAGCTAAAAAGCATTGGTTCCACTAATGTAGCAAATTTTGCACTGGGTTACGTAACACCATGTACTATATTTGCTTACCATCTACACACTATGAGGTCTTGCTTTTGGTGAGTGCAGAAATGGATTCACCAAAAATGTGTTCCTCACTGATGCATGTGCATCAATGGTGGATTGTTCAGGGGGATCATGTCTCCTCCACGTTTGGGAATGGGGGACACAATATCAACTGCCCCCGCCACGTTTCGGCAAATACTTCCCTGGTCTAAGTAGGCTTGCTGTAAATATTCAGTATTATACCTTGATTTTTGGCTGAAATACTAGAAGTATTATATGGCACATTCTCCGATAAAGTGTTCAAAAAGCCAAATTTGTGTCGCCCATAGTTTCAAGTCGTAATCAGACTTGTTTCGTCAGAAAGAAATGACTTTTTTTAATATAACTAATAATACTTAGGAGTTGCTTTCTAAAATGTGTGGGGCTAGAGGTTCTAACATGCCTAGAAAGTATAAAACAATAAAGCTGATTATGCATATCCATTTTCCTCCATGTCGCCACTCAAGGTGCGTTCCGTATAATGTGTCCCTGTTCGCTATACATGCGCGCATAATAATGGATTATAAGTACTTTTCATTAGCTGGTATCATGCCCTAATTATAAAGTATAAAACATCACAACGCAGGTTATTAAATTTTTCCAACAGGTCTTTGAGACTATGTCGCCAATATTGTTAACAGATACGTTACCATATCTCTAATGGATAGCAATCTGTCAAAATAACTAGCTATATGAATGTTCTCATATGTGATGGATCAAGCAGACTCCATAGTTATATTATATATGTGGTACATAACACAATGGTTTCAAAGTAAAAAAAATCAGGTCTATTAATGGCAAAAAATCCTGACGTTACGTTCATGTCGTCACAGATACGTTACCTAAATTATACTCCCCTCGGAAAAAACGCTGTGATAAATGAAGCCAAATACCATACCAGACTTTAGTACTTTGGGTGATGACTGATCAAGTATGAGTATTAAGTCGGTAAGTTTTTACACTTGCACGATGAAGACAAAAGTGTGAAAAGGCTTCACAGATACGTTACCACTGATACGTTACAAGTAATATTGCTCAAAAATTAAGTATTGTTGAAAAATCACCCATGCATTGTTTTGTGCTCTGAAACTATTAAAGTTTACGATTCTGAATGATTTTCATGAATTCTTCGTGGTTGGAATTGTGCAATTTGCGAGACCAAACTTGAACGCTTTATCGGAGAATGGGCCATATGAAAGCAAATGTGTGCATGTATTCAACTTTCGATATGCGATATTTGATATTTTGACACCCCTGTCACCTTGCACTAAAAGTTGCTTTTAAAACACGTAGATGAAACTTAGCAGGCAATATTACAAAAAGGATGAATAAATAATATCTCAGGGTAACTTTGGCAGTATATTTTGGGGGGCCTAGTCGTACTTGTATAAAAAAAATATTAATTTTAGAATCTTCTAGCATGGTGTAGTTAGGTATCCCGCAATGTAAATTGTCAGGGGAAATCAACTGGCATAATAGTTTGGAAATATTATTTAAAATAGGCTATGCCAAAAACAACCTGCCAAAGTTACCCCATTGTATGGGAAGTAATTGAGAGCAACTACAAGTAAAAACTAATGCTTTTGCAAGCATGCGTTCTCATTAGGTCTAATGACTAAAATTGGTGACCGCCACTTCCTGTTATTATTTTAATTATTTATGTAGGTCAGTTTTGCATCTGAATGTCATTAAAAATACAAAAGGATGGATATGCATTCGCACCTAATGGAAGACGAAATGACGAAATAATTGACCGATGCTGGGAGGTAAATAAGAATAATGGGTTGGGTGTGCAAGTTTAATTGTTTTTACCCAATAATAAGGAAAATTAATTAATTAATGGATAGGCAGCTGTATTTTTTAAATGACATCTATACTAAAAACTGCTCACTTGGGCTATTTATATAATATATATAAATAAGACAAAAAAGCACAGTCATGGCAGGAGTACAAATTAGGGATAAATGGACCAATTGTGTGACGTTTGTGCGTCTAATGGGCTATTCCATTTGAAATTCCTACACCATATGGAAGACATGACCTCAACCTTAACCGCAAATGGAGTCACTCATTCAGGTAACCCTATTTGAAATTCCAACTCCTGTGTGGAAGATTAAAGTTATTTCTTGCACAGGAGTGTATGGATTTCAACTAGAATAGCCCAATATCCGCATTACCGCTTGAGTAATTCAACTCCGAACTTTGAAACAGATTGCTTCAGTAGTAACCGATTGCAATGAATGTAAAACACCATAATGAAAACATCGTACCACATTCCTTTAAGGGAATGTAGATATTGCTTAATTTATTTAATTACTTTATTTAAATTACTTAAATTTATATAGTCATTTCCCAATACTCGTGATTTAATTGCATAATAATGTGTAGCTTATTTTGCAGCGTAATTCTTTCGACCTACATTATGTTTTATGTCAATCTATTAAAAAATCTGTCAACACATTCGGTCAGACAATGTTTTCATATGTTTATTACTCTCTATTTCACGCAACACGATCTGATCCAAGAATACCAAAGAAGGCAAAGTTATGAGGTTTTACAATGTCAATAATCTCATGTATGTTATTGCTTTTGCTCCGTATATTAATTTGTCTTATAGAAAAGACAAAACAAGTGTTTAATTTCCTGTGTGGGCAATATAATTTACTGGTGGGGAAATGTCAGTTAACCTGTTATTTGCCTCCCTGTGCAAATATGTGACCTGGCACAACGAAATGAGTATAAAGTCGCAAGTTGGTAGTTTGGAAACATCCTGGCTGACTGAGTTCATGTTCTTTGTTTGCCTTGCACCTGTACAAGCCTGTAGTATGTCCTTCGTGAACAGCCCTTTGTGCCCCGCACACCGACACCGCCTGGCTAATAATTATTTGGTGCAGCAGAGACACTAAAATGAATACACGGGATCGATACACGTGAATTGCTATGCACGATTTTGATATCAGACGAAAATCTTCGTATACCGGGTTAGAAAAAGATGAATATCTCCCGTAAATGATTTTTTCTCAAGAAACCAGATGTGGTCTCATACACTTGAAAATACGTGTTGAACAGATATGATAGTCGCTAGAATGCGCTTTGAAAATTGGCCGTGCGCTTTGAACTCAAAATTTGACCAAAACTCTAATTTTATATTGCGTTGGTCCTGTAGCGTGTAGCGTGGTACTACAGCGTGTAGTACAGCTGCACTCACTACTAGGCAGTATAAAAGTCGATGACCATTGACCTCAATGGGGTATACAAGCTTATTCACGCACAACCAAGATCAATTACCCGGCTATTGTGTGTAGCCTTAGTCATGTCCCTCGACTAATTCTTCGTCTCAAAGAGGTCTGAACCAAATGGCCAATCGTGGCTGTGGATTCAACCTACCATGGCGATTTATGCCATGAAGATATAGGGTCGATGACACTGTGCCCCGTTCACAAAGGATTTTACAGACATACATCTGAGTTGAACAGGTGCGTGTGAAACTAAGAACACCAACGAGGTAGCCAGGCTGTTTCGAAACTCCCAACTTGCGACTTTACGCTCATTTCGTGGTAGCAGGTCACATAATGTTTATATTAAGGGGGTACTACACCCTTGGCCAATTTTATGCCTATTTTTGCATTTTTCTCAAAAATTATAGCGCATTGGTGACAAGTAAGATATGTATATTATAGGGCAAGGACTACAACTACTGCACTGGAAATTTTATTTCAGCACAGACAACTGTTGTTGAGTTACAGTCAAAAATGAGGGAAAACCACTATTTCATCAATAAATCAATAACTACTTGCCTTGAGTTGCTGAATTTTCAGTGCAGTAGTTGTAGTCCTTGCCCCTATAATATACATATCTTACTTGTCACCAATGCGCTATAATTTTGAGAAAAATGCAAAAATAGGCAATAAATTGGCCAGGGGTGTAGTACCCCTTAATGTTAGATTAATAAATAATGTGGTTCATGTTCAAGGGTTCTGTTATTGCATTCTTCACTGGGAATATAGTTACCATGGTAACAACAATTATTTATACCAATGCCTGGTGAATCCGTGAATGCCGATGACAATGCATGCATGATATACAGTAAAAACGTTTGAAAATTGATGTAATTGGTAATTACAAATCCCTTTCATATAGTTGCAAGGGCAGTCCATTTGTTAAGGGGGCTGCGTCAAATGTCATCCAATGCATGCCCTCAGAGAGTTTGATGCAGACTGTTTTTTAAATGCAAGTCAAACATATTGTAAGCCTAAATCAACATCCTTCGTGTAAAAAAATCACGATTAACACAATTCAGGATCCTGACCCATCGATGTGCCTGGACTAACTTGCCAGCACAGTTCAAAAGGAGGAAAGCGCTCACAATATGTCCCCAGCTTTAAATTTTTAAAGAATGATGTATATTCATACGTAGCGATAAACGTAAATAGAAAGCAAAATTAAACTTCTCCGCTACATCCAATTTGGTACACTCATCGGAGCTATTTCACCGGGTCAACCGGCGTCTTTAGCGGATGTTATTGCTCTAAAGAAATCTTCAGAGCAATAACATCCGCTGAAGACAAATCTTCAGAGCAATCCGCTGAAGACGCCGGTTGACCTGGTGAAAGCGGTCCAGTGAGTATACCAAATGTGAGGTGCGTAGAAGTTTAATTTTGCTTTCTGTTTAAGTTTTTATAATTTTTATACTCTCTGAGTATCTAAGGCAATGTTATCATTTGATATTGTCAAGATGCCATGGAGCATAACTTAATATTCAGCATGAACAATGATACTAGCAATTATTATGAATAAATATTGGTGATGAGATCAATCAATAGTGATTTAAGGGGTAACTACACCCCTGGCCAATTTCGCGCCTATTTTTGCATTTTTCTCAAATATTATAGCGCATAGGTCACAAGTAAGATGTGTATATTATAGGGGCAAAGACAACAACTACTGCACTGAAAATTCAGCAACTCAAGGCAAGTAGTTATTGATTTATTGATCAAATATTGTTATTCCCTCATTTTTTACTGTAACTCATCAAACATTCGTTTGCAGTTAAATATTACTGGAAATAGAATGGGACTATGTTAAATATTGAAAACATGCATGTTGCATCATATATTCTACGTCGAAAAAATGTATACCAGCACACTTCAACAATTCCGGTACCGCAGAGATACCTCACTATCATTCCGCTTCAACAGCGGCAAGGGAGCGACCGTAGCGCAGCTCGTCTCAGTAGGTCAAATCAGTAATTATTGGCGGTAATAATACTTTTTATTGACGAGGAAATAAGTCAAAATTGGCCGTCAATTAATTTTCTATCAAATTGGACAAACTACCTCATTAATAATCATGATAATTAGTCTTCTAAATGGGTCATTAAATACTCTTAATTAATTGCTTTTCTCAATAAACATTAAACTTCTACTAAGTTTATTTGTTAATTTTAATTTTAACAATACTCGCTATTCGCCAGCGAAGTGTTACGTGTAAACCGATTATCACTATGTCACTGGATTACGCTTTTGAGTTCTGCACCACGATCGAAATGATCGCAACACAAAATCTATGGCATGCACTACCAATTCCAAAAGGTGCGTGATCCAGTTACCAAGGAGTTATGTAACCACTTCGCTGGCGAATTGGCAAATTCGCCAGCGAAGTGTTACGTGTAATCCGATAATCACTATGTCAACTGGATAGCGCTTTTGAGTACTGCACCACGATCGAAATGATCGCAACACAAAATCTCTGGCATGTCTACCAATTCCAAAAGGTGCGTGGTAATTTGCCTCACCTCTTTGCGGTTAAAGATAATTAAAAAAAGGTGCGTGCCCAGCAAACACAAAACGTTTTCGACATCATTCGCAAAAGGTTATAAAAGGTTGTCAGGAAACGTTTAAATGTCGGGTTATATAAAGGGTATATTAAGGGTATAAAACGTTTTCATAACATTAAAAAACATTTTTTGATAATCTACTGCCCAGCAAACACAAAATATTTTACAGAAAACGTTTAAATTTCGGGTTATATAAAGGGTATAAAAACGTTTTAATAACATTCCAAAAACATTTTTGAAAACTTGATACAAAACATTCTAAACAAAATGTTATTTTGTGGTTGAAAAATATTTTGCAAAAATGTTTGCCCAAAATATTTGCAATAACGTTTTAAAAACGTTTTCATGACCTTTATATAACCCGACATTTAAATGTTATTAAAACGTTTTGAAAAAGACATTTTGAGAACATTTCTGTGTTTGCTGGCTGCAAATATTTTAACATAATGTTATTTAAGTATTGACAAAATGTTTGGCAAAAAAATGTTTGCAAAAATAGTTTATAATACCTTTTGAAAACATTTAAAAAATATTGTTGTAGTGTGTTTTCATAAAAAACGTTTTAAAACGTTTTCATGACCTTTATATAACCCGACATTTTAATGTTATTAAAACGTTTTTACCTAAACCAAAAGTCAAAATATAACTGATTTAAAACGTTTCTAAGACGTTTTTGTGTTTGCTGGGTGATCTAGTTACTAAGGAGTAAATGTAACCACTTCGCTGGCGCATAGCCAAACAACGTTGCCCAATTTCAAAGCTAAATTTCTCAAACGATTACTGAAAAATAATTTAAATTACAAATGTGGCACAAGCTTTAAGTCAAATGGTCAATAATTGATTAAGTTTATCCACGCACAAGCCTTTAGGATGTTTCATCACAGTGGTGTAATTTCGTCGATCATTACGTGAATCAAAATCAAGAAGCTTCAAGAGAATCAATTTAAATTTCTTTCTCTTCTGCAACCTTTAATTTATATTTAAATGAGTGCATCATATCAGTTGTATTTCTGTTTAGCTGCTCTTTTAGGTTATTTACAACACTACTAACTACTAAGTCACGTAAATTTCCATGTATTTTATGTGAATTCCTTGTGATAATTTCAAGTGCCGTCACGTCCGTGGGCCAAAAACTCTATCATGTAAGTGACGTGACGTATTAAAATCCATTAAAATCTCACAAAGCATGCAGAATGTAATCTACAATTGAAGAATTCTGTTGTAAAAGCCCTTACATCCACTTTTGGCTCAAATTGAGTTATTGACATGACATTATAATATGGGTAAAAATGCACATTTTAGTGGTTGTTTGACCTTCATACCACCTTCCCTTCCGGAGATATCGTATAATTCCTGTTTGGGAAATCTTAGGGAATTTCAGGAAATCTGTACCTAAATTAATTTGTATCAATCCCAAGCAATTCATGGTTTATAGTAAAGAAGAGATTGATATAGAGATTGATACATGTTTTCGAAACATAAACACCTTCCGTTACCTCTTTGTAGTTACGAGAATATACAAGAATGCATTTCTTTTGTAGCCTTTTGTGATGTATAAATTAATTATTATTGTTTATATTTGGCTATTCCGGTTGAAATACATACACCCGCGGGAGACATGACCTTAATCTCAAATGGAGTCACCCATTCAGGTAACCTTAAAATTGACACTCACTGTGTGGAAGATTAAGGTCATGTCTTCCATTGGGGTGTATGAATTTCAAATGGAACAGCCCATTACAAGTACCATTTATATACAAAATACATAAGATTGAAAAAATACTTTCCTGGCCTGACGTGTTTATGTTTGTGTATGTACAAATACGCGTATAGAAACATACCTGAATTCCAATGGTGCGTATTTATAAATGACCAATTATAACGACCAAATCAACTAATATAATATTGTTAGATGTGAAATTCAAATTTTCTAGCAATAATTCATTCATTTATTTTAGTTTCTATCATTAAAATACAAATAAACCCAATAAATCTGACACATATTGGTTTCAGTTTGATCCACTTTGCTATATGTGTCATAATTATTGTACTTAATTGTTTGATAACATGGTATTTTGGTTTCATTATTATGTTGCTTTATTATGGGTATTACTATATAGCGAAATGGATCGAAACGGGTGGAAATGGATGAAAATGGGTCGCAATGGGTCGAAACACATCGTAATGTATCAGAATGGATCGAATATGTTATTGATTATGTCTGAATGAATAAGAATAAGTCAAATTCGGATTTACAAGTCATTAAAAAGACTAACTCCTGGCGTATTTTACCGCAATAGCTAACCACGGCCCGTAACGTTTTTTGTGATGGGCGGTAAAACTTCTGTTTAATAGGTGAGAAAAATACCAGTATTAAATAAACCAGTTTATAGCATGTTCAGAGCCATTATCCCCGTATCGTCGATACTGCCTAGCCCTAAAAAGTGCTGCAGTTAGACGGGCTGTACTTAGCTAGACTTACGAAATCGTTTTAACTTTTATTAATTTTCTTGTTCCAACTTTTCGCGAAAGTAAACTTAAATTGGATTCATTCTTGACATATTTCGATCCATTCTTATACATTTCGATCCTTTTTGGCCCATTTCGACCCATTTCCATCCATTTCGCTAAATAGCAATACACCTTTATGACTCGTATTTTTATGAATATTTTATTCAAAATGTTTGTTTATCTGCATAATTGTACTTCATTCTGATTTTGCCTAGGACAAGGATTTTGTTTGAAATAAATGCTAGTTGTTATAAACTGTGCTTCATTGAAGTAAGACATGCTTATTTTGCTCTGAGCTTATCTGGTTTGCTACTGAGTTCTATTTGAACTTGCCTTAATTTTTTGACTTGAATTTGTTTTTAAACTACACACAGCATGTAGTTTTCGTTGTTTGCTTTTATATTTTGTTGTCTGTCCCTGAAGAAGAGCAGTTTATCTGCTCGAAACATCGGTTGTTTTTTGTCTGTTTGGTTTTGTTTGTCTGCTCCAGGTTATTTTGTACTGTTTTGCTGACACTTCTGTGGGCTCTGAAATTGGCAATTTTTGGCCATCGAACTTTGCCTGTTTTGGTACCTACATTAGTTGTTTGGTTTACCGAGTGTGCACAGTGATTTACATCATTGATCCTTGTTGTTTTTGCAGGTTTAGCACTTTTGTGAGCCTTGGAACTGGTAATTTTTGGCTATCGAACTTTGCCTACTTCCTATGCCTACATTTGCTGGTTTTGCCCCCCCCTGCATATTGTCTAGTCTGTATTTTACATGTTTCCCCACATCAAGTTGGTGTACCTTGCTCGTTTTCTTTTCTGTTGTTCATATTCAAGGTATCCTCTTGTATCATTTATTGATCCTTGATGTGTTTTGTGTCCTCGTCCGTTTTTTCACCATTACCCACTTTTGCTAGTTGTTATGTCTTTTCGTGAGTTTTCATACGAGGGAGTAAATGCTGGCTATCCACACTTTTTGAAAATACCCTTTTATATCCTGCCGCTTTATAAAGGAAATGTACTTTTTGAAATTTGTATTTGTATACTGTACTATTATCAGATTATTTCGCTTGCCTGTTTTTTAAAATCATCACGTTTAACGTTTTGAGTTTCAATCTCTTGTTTTGGCCATTGTTCTGCTCTCCTACTAACTGTTCTTGATCGTGTATATTAACGTTATTTCTTGTAAAGCGTATTGACGCACTTAATAATACGCTACGAATAAGTGCTTAATAATACTAAGTGTTTCGTAAGGGTAAACGATTTGTATACTAAAAAATTGTTTCCGTTTTTTATCAAGACGATATGAGTACTGAAAACAATAAAAACCAAATTGTGAAAGTGTTTTTAAACCATTGTCTCAATTGGAGACTCTGGTTGTTCAAGTCATATTTAACGAGGAGGACGCACTCAAGTTTTGTCAAAAATGTGATGTTTGTAATATGCTTTAGTAAACTAGCATACCTACCAAAAATCAAGGCTTTCGGTGTTATATGTAATAAAATATGAATGTAAAAAATCCGATATTTTGATTAAAACGTCTGAATACGTTGTTTAATTATTGTGTTCAAAAATTAGTCGAACGCGTACACGATACCCGCATAACAAAGTAAAGTCTGCACAAAAAGTAACTCAGCTGTTATAAATACGCCTATAGATTCAGAACTAATAATTGTTTTCGCAATATGTTAACATAAAAAGAAGGATGATTTATTTACGCGCATTTTGATACCCCATTTGTCCAACTTTGTTCAATATTGACAATACAGCAGTGTTTTGAAACAAAAATACCCCAATTTAAAAGTTGCAGTTATTTGTATTGATTTGAAGTAAGCGCGAAGATAATGGCGGGCTTTACGTGTTTACAGTGCTGGCATTATAACCATTGATCGCTGTAAACTGCAACTTTTAAATTCGGGTATTTTCGCCAGCCCATCGGGCTGGTACCTATTTCTGGGATGGGGTCAGTTTGCTCAAGAGATTATTTTTATTGGTATTGGAATGACTTTTGTTTAAAACTTTTTGTGGTTGAATTTTTTTTAAATATTTTAATTCGATTTGTAAGGAAAAGTAAGTATGTTTTGCAGTTTCAACGAACGAAAACGAGTGAGTATTACCAAAGTTATGTTTGAACTAATTATGACTTTAAAAGTTCTAGGTATAGGCCTAAATGTAACAATAATAGTTATAGCATCATATGGTCAGCAGAAGAAAATCTGACATCACCTATGATCCCAGCAAACACAAAACGTTTCCAAAACGTTTTGAATTGTTTTTTATTTGGTTTTGGTTTTTTAAAACGTTAAATACACGTTTCCAAAACGTTTTGATAAACATCGAGTTATCTGATGGCAGAATAGTTCGACCAAAACGTTATAAAACGTTCTAATAACGTAGACCCATTGTAGACAAAATACTCACGAAAAAAGCAAATAAAATCACAATGTTCATAGATCGTTCCATTCGACTGGGGTTCCACTATATAACCAATTAGCTGGATATTAAATAATTATTTAATATTTATTATAATAAGTAGGCTATCGAATCAACAAGAGACTTGCATTTTATTTTTCTGTAATTTATTTAGGCCTACTGTACGTTATTTGCATGAATGATGACAGATATGAATAAAAACGTAAGCAAATTAAAGTAAAAAGTACCGGTAAATTTACATTGCTTTATTTTATAAATCAACTTTCAAAAGATGTAACCATGGTAACGCACGGTCTCGATTTCGTAAAATAATGAACCGGCGGTTAGTCTCGGTCCCAGACGGCTTGTGCTCCTCGTTACTCAAGGAGCACAAGCCGGCTGGGACTAAGACTACCCACCGGTTAGTGCGGTTTGTGTGTTTCGAAATACTAGTAACAAATTGTAACCGTTTTGACCATGCATCCCCGCATGCATCAACGGATATATCTGTGAATCTCAATTGCTGACTGTTTACGGTGGAATTTAATAGGCCTAGCTAACCTTTAATCATGTTTATAGATCAAAAGATAAACGTGTATAGGCCTTTGATTTTGTAGACAAGTTGCAGCTATGTTTTGGGCGAAACATTTGCGTTTTAATGGAATTACTGACATATGATTTTAGTCTGCACTGATGGCGAGCAATGGTGACTACTACACAGTATTCTTATTCAATGGGTGCGTCTTGTAAAGAATTCACGTAATTTGATTGGTTTTCAGGTGTATAATATCTCACAATAGTTGTTAGTGATATTAGTCAGGGCGCGCGCCGCCACGCAACGGCGGCACGCTTGTTGCTCCTCAATGATCGCGCAATAATGCGTTCGCGTAATACACGTGCGAGAACTAAGAACGCGATTCGGCGGCTTAGATGTTCGTGATGGTTTCGTTCATTTAAAACAACAGGGATGTCCTTACAAAAGTAACTTTATTTTTTTCTGAAAAAGGGCAGTTTTTCTCGCAAAAATTACATTAAAACTGAATAAGAATGAGAATAAATGATAGGATTTTGTCTTTTGCCTATCAATATCGTGTCATAATGGATGGGCTGGCCAATATTTTTATCGTAGTGGATACCGGCTGCGCCGGCATCCACTACTCAAAATATTGGCCAGCCCATCCATTATGACACGATATTGATAGGCAAAAGACAAAATCCTATCATTTATTCTCTAACTATAGTACTAGTATCCTTGATCTCAGTGACCTTATACTTGACTAGCCTATACGTGGTTACTGCTCAACTACTATATATTAGCTGTTCAAATTTGATTCTGGTGTGGAGAAAGCGATACAATTCTACATGTATTTTTGTTGTATTTAATGATAAGTGTTCCAGCTCCAAGAGTAAAGTATAACAGCATTAGGTCTACTCATTTAGGTAAGTTTTCATTTTCAGTTTTAATTGAGGCCCTTTTATTTCTTAATTCTGTAAATTTTAATAGCATGACATGGTATAAATGTGCCATTTGTTTCTGATTATAATCATATATAATATTCACGCTAGTTGCCCATTGCAAGTCTCTTGTTGGTTTATATACTGCGCCAAAAAGTATCCTTACACTTGGAAGAAAAATAGATAGCGCATCTATTAAATAAATAAATTTACCCAAATATGGTTTAGTTTTAATTCACATGTTCAGTTCAGTTCAGTGAGTTGTAGAATTGATTTTTTCCAAGTGTAAGGATACTTTTATAATTTTAGCGCCGAATACATTTACATTAATGTATTTTAATATCACATTTAATATCCTAGCTAAGGTTGGCTTTCATATTTTGGTTATCCGAATCATGCTGCCAGCTGCCGGCAAGAATAATCGATGCAACAGGACTGGACTGGGACGCTGAACATGTCTTGATGTCGAAGACATTGGGGACATGGAGTTATACATTATCTCATGGTGGACATCTTTTACTTTCATGTTTAATGTATTTCTTCATGGTTTCATGTCTTATATACTACACAAGAGATCGAAGTGTTAACGTCATAACCATGATAACTTGGACTACCAAAGTGATGCGGTTTATTAGCATTTGGAAAACGGTCTGATAACGTTTTCAAAACGTGTCATGCCAACGTTATTGAAACGTATTTAGAACTACGTTTTAAAAACGCAATATTGAAACGGTTTTTAAACAAAAGTGAAACGTAATATTAACGTGAAAAAAACGTAATCAAAACGTTTCATGCAAACGTTATTGAAACGTATTCAAAACTCCACACATTTACGTTTTTAAAACGCAATATTGAAACGTTTCTTAAACCAAAGTGAAACGATTTTTTAACGTTTTAAAAACGTATTTTGGCTAGCTGGGATGTCATATCAGTGTCCTTGACCGGGGGTCCTTAGGCCTACTCCTTGACCACTGAACAGCGTGATATCATGTTGATAACAGATCTATAGAATCAAAATCTTCATCATATCCCCGGATCATATCACAGATTCTCAACAATCTGTGATCATATGGACCATATTGATGTGAAAGTAGTTATCTATCATATCCTGTGTCGTTTTATGGATAAAAATGACTCAAAATGTTATTGATGAAATGGTTGCTATCATAAACATCAGGTTTGTCTTTTCAACGGGAAAAATCCGATGCAAAATAAAGTTTTTAGGGCCTAGCTATAATATGGGCATAATTTATGCATGTAGGCCTATAGTATTGAACAATGTACCCCATTTGACATGCACTTATAGATAAATAAATTGTCTTACTTTATTAATTTAATAACTTCTTTATTATAAATAAAATGACACATAACTATTTGATTCATAAAATTACATTCAACAAAATGATTGAAGAGAAAACACACAAGGCACTAGGCAGACTGTTATAGAATATGGAGTATGTAAGATGCCATGTCCATAGCCTCGCAGGAGTTTCCGACTAGCAATCAACATGATCAGCACATTCAGAAAAACACAGTTTAAGAGTGAAGATTGTAGTGAGTAACCAGTCCTTTATAAATGTACTGGCCACTATCTATTATAATATAGTAGGCTTAAACTATACATTGCGAATTAATTAAGTTATTTTAAAATAAAATGTACATGTAAGTTAACTCAAACCGGCAGTGTATATATCGAAAGCAGTGAAATCGGACATTCCTAAGCGAAGATATTGAGTTCGTAAGTTCTGGTATTACAAAATTGGAAATTGAGATATCGTGGGGAAAAAGCTGAAAAGACAAAAAAAAACAACGACAACAACAACAACAACAACAACAACAAAACAAACAGACCAGAACAATTTGGAGTACATGTAATGAATTAAAAGAGTTGACATGAGATTAGGAATTAATGTTTTCTGCTGTTTCAGTGTGCATGTTCTCATCGTTGATGGTTTGGTGGACTGTCATGTAGATGTAAGCGTGATCCTAAAAACGGCAGGTTCGTTTTGCATACCTGCATACTGCATATTTTTAGAGTTTCTTTGTGGCGAGTTGACGGGTTGTAAGCATCAAATGTTGCATGATTGGGCATATATCGTAAACAAAATATAAACACATGATATAAACACTTTTGTTTGATCCTTGGGCAGATATCTCAAAATTTGTGAGAGATGCTAATTAGATTGCATGACTGTACAATGCTCTGTGTCATGAGTGTGAATTAATTTTCTGGGTGTCTGATTATGATCAGTCTAAAATGATTCAGTCAGCATCACCTTAACATAAACTATTTTATTTAGCACATGTCTATCCTTGCCTCCTTGGCAAATATACAACAAAATACACATTGTTTATGTAGATTAGTGATATCATATCCCATAATGCCTATCTTTGGCGGTCTATGCTTTTTACCCTGGTACAGGTATAAGTTGGAATGTCACACTGAATGATGGGACATACTATGAAATCCAGATTTATTCGAAATATAGTTTGTATTCAAAATCTAGCAGTAAACCTGAGCCCTAACATTTGGTGAAGGGATAAAGGGGAGAGGGGTATAATTAACCAGAGGAAAAGTTAGTATCATAGGCCTATTTAATAGGAACACAGGAACGTGGTATGGTAATTTTTTTTTTTTTTTGAGTGTTCATAAACTATAAATGAGGTAGGGTTTTTGTTTTTACTTCAATGTAAAATTTGCATTGTTAGTAGTTTCAGTCTTTTCCTACAGAAAGGAGCATAAGCAGGCCCCTTTTCTTTTCTTTTTCAAAATATGAGATTATGAGGGATAAATCCCTTAAAGTACTGCCAAAAAATGTACGAAGCCTTCCTAAAGCAGGCCTAAAGCATTCCAAAATAATTTAAAAATTAAAAAAAGCTGACAAATCTCACAAATCTCAGAGGGAGAGTACGAGAACCAGAACGTTGACTTTTTTCGGCCTACAATGGTGCCATGTAATTCATAAATAGTAAACATTTGGTGACCCCTTTTTGTTATTCAATTCTAAAGGGACTCATCAGTATACAATACATTGCTTGTTTGCAATGATACATTTTATTAATAAAAATAGGAAATGGTACTGGATAAACCATACACATGTATGGATAGTGTTTAAAGTCTGTTTGGATAATTATGTATAGCCTTGGGGAAGTCCAGTAAAACTGTTAAGGTGACAGTGCATCTACTACATATCTTGGGGTGTTTTTATTTTCAAGTTATTTTAACGAAGTAAAACACACTCATTAACCTAACAAAATGAAAAATATCAACAAATTAAACGGAAGTGCACACCCATCCACCCTCTCTAGCTCTCCATGCACGCCACCACCACAAAGCTCGTACCAACATCTCCAAAACATGCTCTCCAAATAAAGTAGCTTTAATATATTTTATATACTCGCCACTAAGAAACTCTAACAATATGCAGTATGCAGGTATGCAAAACGAACCTGCCGATCCTAAAAATGCCTTTCACATTGACCAAAACTAATTACAAGACCTCTTCTACATTGAGGCTGGCTTTCCCTTTTAAAGGGAATTTTATTCTGTAAAGCACTACTGTTATTATTGAACGACATTTGACGAATGGGGTATCAAAATGCGTGTAAATAAATCATCCTTCTCGCTATGTTGAAATATTGTGAAAACAATTATTAGTTCTGAATTCATAGGCGTATCTATAACAGTTGAATTACTTTTTGTGCAGACTTTACATCACGGCATGCTGTAAGGCCATAACACATCAAACATGTCAAAAGTTACATTTTTCGAAATAATGAATCAATGTTGTGGAATGTGCAAGTTCAGTCGAAAATGTACGTTTTCTAGAACTTGTAATTTATATTTCAAAGGTATAGATATCACAATTAAATGGCAAAAATGTAATTCTGGTATGTTTGACATATGCATATATTGATAGATAAATCGGCCTGAAATTACTGCTCAAACAAAAAAAATAACCTGTAAACCTTCCCCTTAAAGATGCGCTATAACTTAACTGTTTCCGATGATTATTTCTAGGCCAAATATGATTCGTAATATGGCAAACCCATAAAATTTTAGGGCCCGTTTTGACAAAAATATTCATCCCTTAAAATCATTTGCAACTACATTAAAGGAGTATTTCGTGATCCTAGCATCCTCTATTTATGTCATTTTCATTAGATATCCACGAAAAAACCTATTCCCAAAATTTCAGTTGATTCCGATTTTGCGTTCGCGAGTTATGCATGATTATGTGTATTACACTGCTCCATAGACAATGCGTTGTAATTTCGTTCTGGTGCACCAGAACGAAATTCAAATTTCACGATATCTTTGCTAAACGAATTAATCTGCAAGAAATATTTTGTACATAAACATTATGTAGCCAGAGGTTTCCAGTGATATAAAAATCTTTTTTTGAGAAAAGTGGGGGGATGAGGCTGTGGATCACGAAATGCCCCTTTAATTAATGTCCCTCTTATCACTCTTACCTAAATGCAGTGGTATAAGAAACACAGAAGTGATGAAATCACACGACGCTAAAGACACAATAAACACATTCGTTAATGTCCGCAAATTAGGCACCCTAGCCACAGTGAATATCACCAAGAAATTGCCAACGATACCAAGAATCGCGATGCCTCCATAAATGACGCGGATGGAAATCTGGTCCTCTAAGGATTTACCTCCTGAAGACCAGCCGGTATCTTCGTCAGGTTAGTGTTAGAGTTAGGGTTATAGTTAGGGTTACTAAACCCTGAACCTAATTAGCATATCGTGATGGTCTGTGGTAAATAAGACATTTACCCCCGATTACACGTGCACGAAACAAATTATTCACTCAGTAGATATATTAATATATAGAACATTTAGTGATTGTTCTTACAAGCACACTTCTGTTTAATAGGTGAGTAAAATACCAGTATTAAATAAACCAGTTTATAGCATGTTCAGAGCCATTATCCCCGTATCGTCGATACTGCCTAGCCCTAAAAAGTGCTGCAGTTAGACGGGCTGTACTTAGCTAGCTGTCGCGCGAAATCGCTTTAACTTTTATTAATTTTCTTGTTCCAACTTTTCGCGAAAGTAAACTTAAATTGAATTCATTATTGACATATTTCGATCCATTCTTATACATACATTAATAATATGATTCGTAATATGGCAAAACCCATACAATTTTAGGGCCCGTTTTGACAAAAATATTCACCCCTTAAAATCATTTGCAACTACATTAATTAATATCACTCTTATCACTCTTACCTAAATGCAATGGTATAAGAAACACGGAAGTGATGAAATCACACGACGCTAAAGACACAATAAACACATTCGTTAATGTCCGCAAATTAGGCACCCTAGCCACAGTGAATATCACCAAGAAATTGCCAACGATACCAAGAATCGCGATGCCTCCATAAATGATGCGGATAGAAATCTGGTCCTCTAAGGATTTACCTCCTGAAGACCAGCCGGTATCTTCGTCAATTGGCTTAGTAGGCGAAACTGAAGAGGCACTTGTAGTGAACACATCTTCTGTGATAATGTTGGTTTCGTCAGTGAAATTCATTATTATTTTGTGTGATAGTCCCGGATAATAGTTTAGAATTTATATAGATGTTTTTTTTTCTTTGGGATAAGTTTATGTGTTCAGATCAGTATAACTGAGTACGAAGCGCGATATCTGAAGTATTTATACCTTCTTTCTTCACAGAAGAAAATAAACTAAAAGCATAACATTATGTGGTAATGAGTATTGTGACAATACGATTCCAATAGTTACAGATCAAAATATGAATGCGCGACTTTCCTTGCGAAGCAACTTCCCAAGTAGTTGCCGAGACTCTTGTGTTTCGACGTTAATGTGGTGGTCATAATCACAAAAGTAAGTTGTAGAGAAAGTCATTGGTTTCTGTGAATAACATGATTAATAGAAGTGTTAAATTCTTGATATCCACGACAAGTTTCCTCTATTCCATAATTTAAAACCAAGTGATAACAAGAGGTGGTATATGTTCTTGAAGAGCTTGTCTATTTTTGAAATAAGATGAACTGTATCTCCGCGTTGCCGATATTTATTGTATTAAGAGGGAAACACTATTGTCTTCCGTATATTGTGAATTAGCTGCTGTTCCGTGCTTTTGTATTTTCTGAAAACCAATTCCGTGGTTACCAGTACTGAGGTTTTTAAAGAACAACAGTCCCAACGTCTTGACATAACTAAACTACCACAGCAATACAGTTAACCACGACGCCACATTTACGCAGATATACATTAACAAGTCCATTTCCAGTACCTGCATTTGATGAAATGATTGTAATTACGTATCATGGTAGTCAAGTTGTTGTCGATTGCACGTGTCATGCTCAAACCGCCAAAAATCAGTTCTGCTGGAGCATGGACGTGAGGAGTTCTCGCATCTCTAGCTGGAGATATAGGCTACACTGTCAAACATTTACAGTACAACTTACGTTTAAGTATTGGCAACCCGTACATTTTACTGTCAAAATTTAGGACTTTAATTTGTAGATGGAATGTGAACATTATATCTGCCCTTCAATAGCGAGAGACCAGTGGTTCTTAAGATAGCTCTTGATGTTTTGAGAAAATATCTTTAAAAATTTACTTTTATGTTGAAGTCTCTTGCTAGCACGCAGAAGATAAAATAAAGCGCGAAAATATTTGAAGAATCCTCGTGGAGCTTTATGCCACGTAAACAGATATAGATTTTTATTACTTGTTTGAGATTAGTCAAGTGATTAGACATAAGTATTATTAGACAGTTATTCCGGGCAGTTATTACACAGCACGAAATTAAATCCGGATTTGTTACCCACAGCGCCCGATTTCAATTCAAAACGTACGTACCAAATAATGGATCCTTTTATTGTTACGTCTCGACTGCTTAGTGCCAGATGCGGGCAAGTATAGATTACATGTACCTCATTTCGGCAACAAATGGACGGTAAATTCTGCCCTCCATAATGAAGTGACTTTGGAAATATGCATGGTCACTTAACCATGGTTCATCAGTTAGACGCACGTGCGGGCGCAAGTGGCCAGACCCCAAAGTCACATACATTTATTATGGAGGGCAAAATTAACCGTCCATTTGTTACCGAAATTAGTAACATGTAACTAACCCACTTCTGGCATTGAGCAGTCTAATTGACACAGTTGATTTATTTTCTAGACACTCTTTCAGCTCACTGCTACCATGGCTACTGCATTGATTTCGTGCTTAATTGATGTTAAAATCTTACGAGTAAGATTCCCGTGTGACATTAATCCTGCGATCATTTTACCGGTAATTAATTTTATTGTATTGATAATTCTCGCAAGCAAGCAAACGTACAAAAAGGCAGAAGAAAGGCGAAACATGGTCAATGGGGTCCCTGGCGGATTCCCTAAATTAATTGCGAACTAAATCACTTTAAAATGAGTCTCCGAAGTCCGACAACGCCGTTGACGAAAAAGAAAATGATCTAAAAAATCAAAAAACATACACAATAATAACTAATAAAGGTACATACAATTTGCGCCAAAAAAACCCTAAAGACAATTTTAATGGAGACATCGTTTGGTAAAGTGGAGCATAATCAAGGGACGAAAAGGGAAATTATGAAAAGCATCAGTCCGGTTACAATGGAAATGGCGGAAATTTATGTTGACTGCTTGCCTGCAGAAACGAGTATTAAGCTGAATATAGTCAGATCAGCGCAGCTAATGTTGTATTTACTTCACAGACACCCAACAGATAACACAAAGATATTCACAATGAGAAAGAGTGGTAGAAATCTCAAGGGGTTGACGCCTTGTGCTGTATGAAGGCCTTGGATGCCTACGAACATGGTCAGGAAGAGCAGTAGCTTGGGAAAATTCTTTGGACCCCTTCCAACATATTTCCAACATGGTCCTGTGTCGTAGCAGCATTGGTACTATGAAGTTGTAGGGACCAATCAGGTATCTTGGCAACGGTGCACGTGCGCAGGTGGCCCAATAAGAATCTCGTAGTGTATATTGTTTTAGAGACGCTGACATCGGGGGCGCATGTTTGACGACACATAATTTATTTAGCTAAACTAATTACAACAAGAGCATGTGTCTTATAATTATACCGTAATTATACCGTAGTTATCACATACTGACGAACCCCGTGTAAACCGTCCTTTTGTATTTTACTAATCATGCTAATTTCAAATCATAACGGGCAATGCTACTGACTTGTTTTCAGAACAAAACCGTTTTGGAATGATCGCTATCAGAGCTGAGCTAACGAATCACACAAGACACTTCACGGGGTGTAATCACACCACCATGACCATTTCCCATTATCTAGTCAGTGTTATCCGTTCTCTCCATCACGGTGCTGACAGGGTATAAAACAACGTCTGGGGTAATGTTTTGACGGACTTCACCAAAGCGTTTGATATGATTGACCACACCGTTCTGATTGTGAAAGTAATCTGCCTGTCGGAGTCCGCAGATCCATCGTCCCTTGGTTGTGGCTCACAAGTTGACAAGTTTAAGAAAATATACTGAAATATATTTAAAAGGGACGGTTTATATAAGTCTGCTATTCATTAGTATGAGAAAACCACTCAATACGATCTTCTAATCACCCACGAAAACTATTCAAACGTTTGTCATTTGTCTATTTTATTAATTTGTTGTAGACTTCTTTTAAACTTTACACGTGCCTATCAAAAACACGTATAAGCCCGTCTATTCCAGTGAAAAGATAGATGGCAAAATGTATGGGTTAATAAAATGCATATCACTTGTTGGAACTGGAATTGTACAATGCACGCGTACTAAGATGTTGATGCATCTAACGCATTAGACGCATCAACATCTCAGTACAAGTACGCTATTTTGTACAATTTCTGGAGTAACAAAGTGATACGCATTCATTAACCTATTTCATACACAAGACAAAAATCCTTCGGCATTTTTATAACAAAAATTGTCAATAAAAATGTAGGAAAATGCGAGTAAATACAAATACGTCAACACGCAAGACAAATAAACGCGCCCGAATGCACTGCGAGTAGTACGCGGAGTGCGCGCACGTGCATTATACACACCATTTCACATTTTGCTAACGTTTGTTCTGATTGGCTCTCACTATCTAAGATTGCAAGAAACTGTAATAAATGATCATTCGAAGTAGACTATAGTGATTTTCTAGCATTTTAAAATATCATTGATAATGGTAATCGATTTCTAGCAATTTATCAATTAATTGATTTATATCTGAATACAAGCTCAATAATTATATGCCTAATTCTCCTCGTCATTTTCACGTTGTTCTTTCAAACTTTCCACCAACAATTTTTCTCCAAGTTGGTCCTCTTTCTCTTCTAGAGCTTCTACCAGTCCACCATCGTCTTCTTGGTCTGTATCTTCGAAACCTTCAAGAATCTCTTCTGCGCGACAAATATGCTCCAACACAGATTTCTCAGGTTTGGTATCTGTACATGTAAAAATATAATATAGTAACACTATTATTATTACAGAGCTTAAAAAAGGTTTAGACTGTGAATTTACATATTATACACTCTGAAAAGCGATTCACTTTTCACCCAGTACACACATACATGTATGTACATGTAACACATTGTGTTCATACGGGTCGTATGGGCACAGTAAATGTCGTGCTGGGATGGATACTCTGCATTACAGCATACGTATGCATGGGCACGGTGTACCCCGTTGTCAAAATACCATGTACTTTAGTACAGTGATAGCGCCCTCTGTTGGTTCAGCTATAAAACAATAATAGTTGACACCATAGAATATGGAAATATCATTTTTATTGGTTCAAATCGAAGTGTGAATGGGACTTGCGTCCGGCAAGGCCCGTAGAGCTGGCACAGTGAATGCTTGAGGGCAACTCAACCCAAACCTCCTCATGGTGTCGGATGGGTCACTCTAACTTGGGCAATGGGGAACAGGCTTGGATACGAGGATTTCAGCTGGCCGGAGGATCATGTGGAGTTTTGGCCACGGCTTAGCTATTTCTTCGGCTGACTCAGCCTGGTGTGGCTCTGAGAAGATACTGTTTGGTTTATTGGAATGCACGGAAATCACACCGTATGGATAATTACACAGGAAACATGTTCAATTCAACGTGGCAACACGCCATCTGGACAATAAAAATAATAACGGTGCAGTGAAGCATAAAACGCATTGCAGTGGAATACAGCTGTCTAGAGTTTAACAGGATTATATCTAGCTAATGGTGCACATGACCATGGTAGTACGGGTTCTTAAAAAGAGAACCACTGGCCGCGAAATGTGGATATCCAACAAGCTTAAACTATAAATTAGCCCCCAAAAGAGGGCAGGACTTGATGAATGAGGGAAATTATGTGGTAAAAAAGTAAAAGAAAAAAGTAGGGTTAGGGTTTAGGGTTAAGGTTAGGGTTAGGGTTAAGGTTAGGGTTAGGGTTAAGGTTAAGGTTAGGGTTTAGGGTTTAGGGATATGGTTAGGGTTTAGGGTTAGGGTTAGGATTAGGGTTTAGGAGTAGGGTTTAGGGGTTAGGGTTAGGGTTATTAATTAATTATGTTACAAATTTAAAATACGTACTACTTATTTTTACAACGGGGTACACCGTGTCCATACGTATGCTGCAATACAGCATTAAAAAAACGAACCACTAAACGCGAAATGTGGATATCAAACTAAAGTCTGCACAAAAAGTAACTCAGCTGTTACAAATACGCCTATAGCTTCAGAACTAATAATTGTTGCCACAATATTTCTGCATAGAAAGAAGGATGATTTATTTACGCGTATTTTGATACCCCATTTGTCAAATGTCGTTCAATATTAACAACACAGTTGTGCCTTTGAAGAAAAATACCCGAATTTAAAGTTGCAGCTTACAGCGACTAATGGTTTGTTTTTATTTCACATAACCAAAACGGCTTTTATTTCCTTGTGCTCAATGGGAGAAAGACATGTATACAGAAAATGAAAAACTACACAGATTTACATAATGTAGGAGAACACTGAAAATAAAACATTACATGATGTTTGAAAAGAGCGCAATCCATTACAGCTTTTAAAACAGAATGGTGAAAGTTAACAACACATCTGTTCTAAAACATGCCATTTATCAATAAATATATGCATTGTATTATTACTAATAGCAATTCGTTTCTCAAGCTTGTAATGAAATTTAATCAATTGCAGAAAAGACACAAAAGATGGCTCTTGGTTTTTAAATCTACTGTCATAAATAACCTTTTTGATTAAAATGACACATATGGTCGAATCCAACGAAAAGTGTACACGGCATGTTCAGGGCCATAACTTAAAAGTATTAATCAATTGGCATTCGTTTTTTGTATTATGTTTATTCGCCTTGATCATACGCTTCGCGCCATATATAATAAGACCCCCTTCTGTAAAAAAACTTAGACACAGAGACCCCAAAACATGCTATTTTTACCCATTTTTTCAAAATATTTCTTAAAGTATTTTTAAAAACATCTAAATCAGTTATGAAAAGAAGTCATTGGATTGAATCTAAATTGATTTCCTGAAAGGTGTGTATTCAAAGATTGCCTGTTCAATTTTTCACATATTTGTACATAATTATGATTTTTTGTGATAATTTTTGAGTGGTATTTTTTTACATTACCTACGAATACAATTTTTCATAGCACTAGATATATCTTTAAAATGGAAATCACTAATAAATGCGCAATTGATACAAGCTTTGATATGTCCAATACTGAAATGCATTGCATTCGGACATCTTTATTATTGTGTTTAGCTGCCAGAAATTCTAAATGGCACAAAGGTAGGTTTGGTAAAAAATATGAATTACCTCCGAATACATGTTAAAAGCTGTGTCATTTCCACAAACTGAGAGAATATTAAACAACAGTTAAGCTTTATTTCTACCTAGTTTCAATAGCTGCGTTTAAATATTTCTGATATGTCAACAATAAAAGTATTCGTATGTAAATTTCGGTAACCGAATGTTACCTACGAATACAATTTGACATCATGACAGTATTGTGAAACACCGCCATTCATTCCGATGCCCATATTGGTACATAACGAAGGCCTGTATGTTTGCTATCAAATCATATGTCAATGAAAGTTGCGAATTCACATACATGCCCACCATGCAAAACTGAATACGGCTTAATTGTTGAAAAATATGTACTGAAATAGACGACGGTCTGCTCATTTGAAAGAAAAATCAGATTCGAAGAAGATTAGAAGTTTGTCAGCTGTCTTGTGTGTTTCATTTTAAACGTTTACCGACCTTCTGGTTTCTGAGTAATTTGTGTCCACATTGGTTTATTCGAAGGTAACTTTTGACGTTTTCGCTAAGTTTACCTACGAATACCATGGACAAAAACGACTTTTCTCATTGTCTCATGATCTAGACAACACAGTGGTGGACCCTAGTATAAAGCTAATTATAGTTGCCCTCAAACGAAAGGCCACAAGACGTAACTGACTCCAAGATGGACTTCACAAGTCTGCAATAACGGTTTTAAGCGATTTGTGTGCAATTAAGCAAATTAAAGTCACTTTAGTGCCTTTGTTTCTTACTTCAATCCTCTTTCAACCACTGTGAACCGATATTAAATATAAATGATAGGGTCTGAAGTATCAATAAACGCACATAAAGAAAATAATACATTCAAAGTGCTTTATAAAATGAAGATTACTGATTTGATTGCGATATCCACCAAAAGTCTAATTCTTACCTACAAATACTGAAATGTTACTTACGAATACAGCATAATACATGACATGTGTAATGAAGTGTCCCTACCAATGGAAATTAATTGTCAAAAACTTTAAGCGGTACCCCCGGATAATATTATTACCCATATACGGATTCATTCAACAATTATTTATTATGTAAATTTGCTGTTTAACTATTTGTATATCAAATTAAAGTGTTCAAAATCTTGCTGAAAGCATCAAAAAAAATTTGATCTAGGGTAAAAGCACTTATTCATTTGGACGTACCATTTGAAAGAGATCTAAAAACTACCATTTTGTTCATTCATTATCATAATAGCAAAATTTGAACCTCTAAACTAAATATAGAAATTGTTAAATCGCTCATGTTACCTACGAATACCCGGGTTTCTTCACCTATCATTTTATAAAGCATTAGGTGTATGCGTATAATTCCTAATATTCCCGAAAACAGATATCACACTCGTTTTTATACAATATGTAAATTTATTCATACTCATTTGATAAATAAAATACAGAAACTGACCTAAACGTCATTTTCAAAAATAAACTAGCATAAATTGACTAAGATCATATTGATCGCGTTATAAAAATAAAAACAAATATTTTCTGGTTGAGCTAGCATTTTCCTGACACCCTGTGGTCTACATTACACGAACAAAGTGTTAATGGGAATATTCCATTTGTTTTAGGTTGATTAGTATTGCGATAGTGAAAGCATCCTAGTGGTATTCGTAGGTAACATTGGGTTTTGATGTCACATTTACTATCACACGTCCTGGATTTATTTTTCAAGATTAGTGATGGCACTTTCGGTTCCTATAAGGCCAACATGCCATCAATCAATGGGCAAAAGGAACAAATTGTGGAGACATTTTTATTTTGGACTTTTATTTTTGGCCCGTGAACGCTTTTGGTTCGATTCAACCATATATTCAGTAAAGTCTCAGAACCAAAACCAAAAATAATATGCTTATAGTTTCGATCAATGTTTCCATCAATATTGTCTATATACCATGATCCAAAATCATTCCACATTTTCTTTGCATATTTACAATCCCAAAACAAATGCTTCAAAGATTCAGGAGAGTTATTACAAAAGGTACACATTTCACTGTTCACAAGGTTCATCTTATACAGTCTACTATTTGTCATTAGACAATTAAGATTAATCTTATATTGAAAAATCCTGGTTCTTATATCATAAGTTGACTTGAAAGGCATAAGATAAATAACACTCCATTCATCGTCATTAATATTAAACTCATTCTTACACTTTTTCTGTGATGTTGGAGGCGCTTGTATTTTCTGTACAAAAATACGATTAATACATTGAGATGTCATTTTACTAATATTGATTTCTTTATCTTCATGATACAACACGAAACCTTTAGGAGTACAAAGATCCCTGTCAAAACCTTGTTTCAAAACTTGCTTCCATGAGGAAGGAATTGCATCAATAATGCTCCTCCATTGCAAAATTCTTAAAAATCCCCATATCACTCCAGACCTTAAATGGAACAATCGTACCATCAGTGTAAAATAAGTCGCTAACTAACTTCATACCATGGATCAACAAATGCTGAAAATAGATGGACTGGCGATTCACAAGGATGCGACGATTGTTCCAAATGCATTGCTGGTGTGGGTCGACATTATCAGGATTAGTTAAATTAATATACGAAATCAACATCAATATATATATAAAAGGATGGAATATGCCATTTCATTATCTGCTTTGGGGATATATTACAATAAAAGATTAAATCATTACCATATGGGATGATAAATTCATTCAAAATAATTTTCCAAGGTGCTGAAGTGGTATTGTATTTACTAACCCACTTAATTTTCTGAGCAACAAAAATGGATTTTACATCAACCATTTTCAGCCCTCCTTGATCAATTTCACCAATAATTGTGTTTCTCTTAACAAAACCTTTACCTCCATTCCAAAAAAATGTATAACTAATAGTGTCAATTTGCTGAATCACATGGTCAGGGATATGAATGACTGATGCCAAATAAATACATTTTGATAATGCAAATGTTTTGATCAAGAGGATTTTACCAGAAAGGGTTAAGTTTCTAGTTTTCCAAATATTGAACAGAGTCTTTATATGCTTGATTTTTGGAACAAAGTTCAAATTTCCAGCAGCATCATTATCATAAGAAAAATACACACCCAATGCCTTAACGGGATTATTTGGCCACTCAACATTCAATGGTTTTTCTTTGCAATTTCTCTTAGAACCAAGCCATAACGCTTGAGATTTACTTACATTTAATTTCAATCCAGAGACCTTAGAGAAAAGATCTAAAGCCTTTAAAAGATTATTTGCTGACTGAACATCATTTAAAACACATGTAGAGTCATCTGCATACTGAATTAACTTAAGTTCAAAGTTATTCACAATTATACCAGAAATAGATGTGTCTTCACGTATTGAACATGACAATAATTCTATCGCCAAAATAAACAAGTAAGAGCTCAATGGGTCACCCTGTCGCACGCCGCGCCCCACCGAAAAGTAATGTGATGTAAGCCCATTATTAAGAATACAACTACTAATATTAGTGTAAAGGGCTTTGACATATTTGACCAAACTTGGACCAAAATTCATTCGATTTAAAGCTTGAAAAATAAAGTTCCACTCTAACGAATCGAACGCTTTTTCAAAATCTAAGAACAAAAGAAGACCTGAAATATTCTTAAATTTGGTATACTCCATTATATCATTAATAGAACGAACTGAGTCACCAATGTATCTACCTTTAACAAATCCACTTTGGTCAGTATGAATCAAATTATGAATAACCTTTTCAACTCGCATCGCTAGGGCTTTAGAGGCGATTTTGTAGTCTACATTAAGTAAGGATATGGGTCTCCAATTCTTTAACTTGCATCTGTCTTTACCTTCTTTCTCAATCAAAGTAATCACAGCTTGCCTCTGAGACGATGACATTTCCCCTTTATTCAAACCTTTATTTAATACATGCACCAAAAAAGTATCAATTTTATTCCAGAATTGCAAGTACCATTCACATGATAAACCATCATTACCCGGACTTTTATTGTTTGA